>NC_070579.1:7166799-7247476 GCF_027409825.1 Scomber japonicus
TCCTTACCTTCCTTCCTTCCTCCCTTCCTCCTGTCCTTCTTTCCTTCCTCCCTTCCTTCCTCCCTCCTTTCCTCCCTCACTTCCTTCTGTCCTTCCTTCCTTTCTTTCTTTCTTTCCTTCCACCCTTCCTTCTGTCCTCCTTTCCTCCCTCCCTTCCTTCCTCCCTCCTTTCCTTCCCCTCTTTCCTTCCTTCCTTTCTTTCTTCCTTCCTTCCTTCCTCCTTCCCTATTTCTGAAGGATTGTTTTCTCCTTTTTTTTAACGGATGAAGTAAATTAAACAGCGTCTTGGTTTTTGTCGTCAAGCTCCAGCTGCAAAGATTTAATATGACTGAAATGATCCCAGCAGTAACGTCAGTAGAGATGATTACAGCTTTTTACTAAATGAATGATTAACCTTCAGTGGAGCTTTATATAAAACACTCATCTCTCTCTCTGTTTCACCGTCATCACCGATCATGAGATGAGATCAGGAAACGCTTCAACTCTGACTGTCAATCAAGTTTCAATACTCGCTGACTAGACTCACGGGGAAATCCCTGGTCCATAACTGATAATAATGATAATGATGATGATGTGTTATCGCCGCGACAACGCAATGCAATACTAGTCCCCCCGCCCCCCAGCTCTCCCTCCTACCTTCCTTCCTTATTCCATCCTTCCTTCCTTCCTTCTTTCCTCTATCCTTCTTTCCTCTCACCCTCCTTTCCTTCCTTCCTTCTTCCTCCCTCCTTTTCTTCTTTCCTTCCCTCCTTCCTTCGTCCCTTTTTTAATCTGTCCTTCCTTCTTTCCTTCTGTCCTCCCTCCCTCCTTCTCACCTTCTTTTATCTGTCCTTTTTTTCCTTCCCTCCTTCCTTCCTTCCTCCCTTCCTCCCTTCCTTCCTTCCTCCCTTCCTTCCTTCCTCCCTCCCTTCCTTCCTTCCTCCCTTCCTCCTTTCCTTCTTTCTTTCTTCCTCCCTCCCTCGTATCCTTCTTTTCTCCCTCCCTCCTTTCTTCCTCCCTCCTTTCCTTCCCTCCTTCCTTCCTCCCCTCCTTTTCTCCCTTCCTTCTTTCCTCTATCCTTCTTTCCTCACTCCCTCCGTCCTTTCCTTCCTTCTTCCTTCCCTCCTCCCTCCCTCCCTCGTTTCCTCCTTTCCTCCCTTCCTTCCTTCCTTCCTTCCTCCCTTGACTAGAGGACAGCAGTAGGGTTAATAATCTCCATGTATCAGACTCTCTTTAAAGCCTCTCAGGGTCGGGGGGGGGGGGGGGGTGGTGTAGTGATGAAGCCGATATGAAAACAGACTGTTCAGATTATTAACGTGAAGAGAAACATCTGAGTGTGTTTGATCAACTTCACTTTCATCTCAGAACACATCTCACAGCGCCTCCTTTCATTATCTCTTCAGATCGGGGTTATTTCTTCTGTCATTATTAGAAAGGAGGGGGAGGATGATGGTGGGGGGGGGGGAGGGGGAGGGGAGGAGGGGGGGGGGGGGTTCTTTATTTGTGCAATGTGGGATTGTTTCCGATCAGCTGCGGAAATGAATCTTGTTTATTTATCATTAATGAAGGAAATCAAGTTTAACATTTATACTCAAAAGTCTAATAGTTAGGCTTCCTCCTCCTCCTCCTCCTTCACTTCCTCCTCCTACTCTCCCTCCTCCTCCTCTACCACCCTTCTCCTCTTCCTCTTCCTCCTGTTCCTCCTCCTCCTCCTCCTCCTCCTGTCCCTCCTCCTCTTCCTCCTCCTCCTTCTCATCCTCCTTCTCCTCCTCTTCCACCTCCTCCACTTTCTCCTCTTCCTCCTGTCCCCTCCTCCTCCTGTTCCTTCTGTCCCTCCTCCTCTTCCTCCTCCTCCTTCTCATCCTCCTTCTCCTCCTCTTCCACCTCCTCCACTTCCTCCTCTTCCTCTTCCTCTTCCTCCTGTCCCTCCTCCTCCTGTTCCTCCTGTCCCTCCTCCTCTTCCTCCTTCGATCCCTCCTCCTCCTCCTCCTCCTCTCCCTCTTTCGATCCCTCCTCCTCCTCTACCACTTTTCATCCTCCTCCTCCACCTCTTCCTCCTCGTCCTCTTCCTCCTTCTCATCCTCCACCTCCTCCTCTTCCTCCTCTCCCTCCTCTTCCTTCTCTCCCTCCTCCTCCTCTTCCTCCTCTCCCTCCTTCTTCTCCTCATCCTTCTCATCCTCCTTCTCCTCCTCCGCCTCTTCCTCCTCTCCCTCCTCTTCTTCCTCCTCCTGCTCTTCCTCCTCTCCCTCCTCCTATTCCTCCTCTTCCTCCTCTCCCTCCTTCTCCCCCTCCTCCCTCCTCCTCCTCCTGCTCCTCCTCCTCATTCTCCTTCTCTCCCTCCTCTTCCTCCTCTCTCTCCTCCTAGTTAATTTCCACAGTTCTGATCCAACATACAGCAACGTCTCTCTTTGAAATCATGCAAAGGGCTTCAAAAAACAATTATTTTAATTATCGATTAATCTGAAGAATCAATTAATTGATTTATAGTTTTGTCTATAAATTTTCAGTAATTTGTAATAAAACATTTTTTTAAAAAGGCTTCCCAGAGTCAAATGTGACAGATTGCAGTTATATTTATTTAGTGGTTAAATAACTCAACGCTGCTTCATGTAGCTCATCAACGCTGTCTAAACCGAGCTGCTTAGAAACAGACATCTGGTTCCTGTAGAGAGCTGATATTTACGAGGGTCCCTGAAGGTCACACTGTATATAAACACTGAGACCAGTGACTTCACCTCATAATCAACACGTCTGCTGCCAAACCTAACAGCTCAGCCCCGTCTCCTCCTCCTCTTCCTCCTCCTCCTCCTCCTCCTCTTCCTTCTCCACCACCTCTTCTTCCTCTTCCTCCTTCTCTTCCTCCTCCTCTTCCACCTTCTCCTCTTCCTCCTCTTCCTCCTTCTCTTCCTCCTTCTCCTCTTCCTCCTCTCCCTCCTCCTCCACCACCTCCTTATCTTCCTCCTCCTCTTCCTCTCCCTCCTCCTCTTCCTCCTCCTCCTCTTCCTCCTCTTCCTCTTCCTCCTCCTCCTCTTCCTCCTCCTCCTTCTCTCCTTCTCCTCTTCCTCCTCCTCATCTCCCTCCTTCTCCTCCTCTTCCTCCTTCTCCTCTTCCTCCTCTTCCTCCTTCTCTTCCTCCTTCTCTTCCTCCTCCTCTTCCTCCTTCTCCTCTTCCTCCTCTCCATCCTCCTCCACCACCTCCTTACCTTCCTCCTCCTCCCCCTCTTCCTCCTCTCCCTCCTCCTCCTCCTCGTCTCCTCTACTTTTTTTTCTTCTTCTTTGAATTCGCCTACAAAACCAGCATCCAACTTCCTTTTGTCCTCTCTCTTCTTCTTCTCCTTCGTTTTTCTTCACATTCCAGTCATTCTTCATCTCGGCCGGAGCATTTTCTTTGCAAGGGTTTTTTTTTTTCTTTCTTTTTTTTTTTTTATTATTTGCGGCTCCTGTGAATTTTTTGTTCTCCTGGCAGGAAGCCAAAACACATAAGGCTTACCTCTCTCTCTCTCTCACACACACACACACACACACACACACACACACACACACACACACACACACACACATCCCTCCCCTTGCTTCCTCTCTCCCGCCTCTTCTTTTCTCATCCTCTCTCTCTCTCTCTCTCTCTGTGTCTCCCTCTCTCTCTCTCTCTCTCTGTGTCTCTCTTTCTCTCTCTCTCTCTCTCTCTCTCTCTCTCTCTCGCTCTGTCTCTCTCTCTCTCTCTCCCTCTCTCTCTCTCTCTTTCTCTCTCTCTCTCCTCCCCCCCTCTCTCTCTCTTTCTTTCTATCACTGTAATTTGCATTTATACAAAACACGCTTTACAGCAAGATTCAACAGGAGTCTTTAAACTAGCCGGGACTTTGGCGCCGTGCCGCTAACCGCCAACACTAGGTGGGATTACAGCGTGTGTGAGAAAGTTTTTGGGGGTGTAAAAAAAAAAAGAAAACCTGCCCCACCCCCCCCACCCCCACCCACCCATCCATTGAGATCACTGCTGGACAAAAGATGAAACAAATACATGAGGTGTGTGCCGCTTCTGATCGGCATTCAAGATGAGAATAATTTGTTGTTATTTTTTAAATTAATGAATTTTATTTTGTTGTTGTTCCACAGAGAACCTGTTGGGGGCGCTGCTGCGGATCAAAGAGGTGATCCGACAGAGAGTGGAGAGCAGCGAGGAAGAAGACACGGACGAGCGAGGGATGACCCAACGCCTGGAAGACATCCTTCGAGAGTCCAGCGGTGAGAAATTGATGTGACTGTCACCATGACGACTGATATTAGGCGATATGATGTCATGATGAATGATATTATTGACATTTAAGCTTCCTGTCGTCCTCCCGGGTCAAATTGACCCCGTCTGTTTTGACTGTTGTTTCTTTCCTTCCTTCCTTCCTTCCTCCCTTCCTTCTTTCCTCCCCATTACCTTTCTTCCTTCTTTCCTTTCCTCCCTCCCTCCTTCCTTCCTCCCTCCTTTCCTTCCTTCCTTCCTCCCTCCTTTCCTTCCTTCTTCCTTCCTCCCTCCCTCCTTTCCTTCCTTCTTTCCTTCCTTCCTTCCTTCCTTCTTCCCTCCTTTCCTTCCTTCCTTCCTTCCTTCCTTCCTTCTTCCCTCCTTTCCTTCCTTCTTCCTTCCTTTCCTTCTTTCTTCCTTCCTCCCTCCCTCCTTTCCTCCCTTCCTCTTTTCCTTTCTCTCTCCCTCCTTCTTTCCTTCTTTCCTTTCCTACTGTCCTTCCTTTTTCCTCCCTTCCTTCCTCCCTCCTTACTCCCTCCTTTCCTTCCTCCCTTCCTTCTTTTCCTTCCTTCTTCCTCTCTTCCTTTCCTCTCTTCCTTCCTTGACTCAAGGACAACAGCAGGGTTAAAGATAATTTTCCTGATATAATAATAATAATATAATAGAAGTATAATAATGTGAAGGCTGAGAGTTATTTACCTTTAACCTTCCCGTCAACTTTTGACTATTTATAAAACATAATAATGTATAATTTGTCAGTTCTGTGTTTGACTTCATTCCAACTTATTATCACAAGTTTTACTCTTATTTTTGAAAAATAGGGTCAATAACAATCAATCAATCAATCCAAGTTTATTCATACAGACTAGAGTTGTTCAAAGTGCTTTACAGTTATTTGATTGACAAGCTGATAATAAGACTTTTAAAAAAGAGGGAAAAATAATAATAGTAGTTTTTAAAAAGTAGTAAAACAAAGAACCAATGCACGCAAGAAATAAATAATTAAATAAATAAGTTAAATAAGAGAAATTACAAAAAGGAGACCTCATTTAAATTAAATCAAAGCTATTTTTTTTGTTAAAAAAGCAGAAATGTTGAATTATTTCAATTAAAATATATTTGAATGGCAGCATTTAATCACACCTGTTCTCTTAGGTTTGGTTTGACTGGTTTATAAAACAAAGTAGTGAGTGAGAAGGAGGAGGAGGGTTAGGGTGAGAGGAGTGAGAGTTTACATCTAAAATATGCAGGTTTAGTTTTAACATCAGTTTATTTGGTAACTTCTGTAAATATCCCAAAATATCCTTCCTTCCTTCCTTCCTTCCTTCCTTTCCTTCCTCCCTGCCTTCTTTCTTCCCTTCCTCTTTTCCTTTCTCCCTCCCTCGTTCCTTATTTCCTCCTTCCTTCTTTTCTTCCATCTGTCCTTCCTCCCTCCCTCCTTCTCTCCTCCCTTCCTTCTTTCCTTCCTCCATCCTTCCTTCCTTCCATCTGTTCTTCCTCCCTCCCTCCTTCTCTCCTCCCTTCCATCTGTCCTTCCTCCCTCCCTCCTTCTCTCCTCCCTTCCTTTCTTTCCTTCCTCCATCCCCCTTTCTTCTTCCTTCCTTCCTTCTTTCTTCCCTTCCTCCCTCCCTTCTTCTCTCTTTCTTTCCTCCCCCCTACCTTCCTTCCTTCCTTCTTTCCTCTGTCCTTCCTTCCTTCCTTCCTTCCTTCCTTCCTTCCTTCCTTCCTTCCTTCCTTCCTCCCTTCCTTCCTCCCTTCCTTTCAATGAGTGTCCTATAAAGGGTTAAAATGGAAAGATATTAATTTGAGAAACTGAAACCAGCAAATATTTGGATTTATAAACAATGAACACATTTCTGTCCGTTTATTTTAGTGATAAACTGTTAAATAATCAGCTGGTAACTTTCTGCTTCGACTCTCTCTTTAGCTCTGCAACAGAAAGTTTAGTATTTTATATGAACTCAGTATCACTCTACTTCCCTCATATGTGTAATAATAAATGAAACATGATGTACAGACTGATGCTGAGGGAAGCGGCTCCAGTAGGTGTTCATCATGTGTCAATGAGCGCGGAGCTTAATGCTAACATTTACGTTCATTAATACCAAGTATGCTTTATATAAACACCATATAAACTATATAAACAGAGAGAACACAGGTCTGAAGCAGGTCGAGTAAATAACCTGGAATGATAAATGATTTTAAACCCTGACGTACTGTTCAGGGTCAAATGGGAGCTTTTAAACTTTTCCTCATGTGACCCATGGTATATAAAGATGATATTAAAATGCTGTTTGTGTGTGTGTGTGTGTGTGTGTCTGTGTGTGTGTGTGTGTCTGTGTGTCTGTGTGTGTGTGTGTGTGTGTGTGTGTGTGGCCGCTACACATTTTTACATATGCAAATGTACACAATTTGAATATCAAATGTTCTTCCTGGACCATAAAATAGTCAGAAAACCCCAAAGTAAATAAGTAAATTTCCTTCCTTCCTTCCTTTTTCCCCCCTTCCTCCCTCCTTTCCTTCCTTCCTTCTTCCCTTCCTTCCTTCCTCCCTTCCCTCTGTCCTTCTTTCCTCCCTCCTTTCCTCCCTCCTCCTCTTTCCTTCCTTCCCTCCCTGCCTCCTTCCTCCCTCCCTCCTTCTTTCCTCCCTCTCTTCCACCTTCCTTCCTTCCTCTCTTCCTTCCTTCCCTCCTTCCTCCCTTCTTTCTTTCCTTCCTTCTTTCATTCCTCCCCTCCCTCCTTTCCTTCCTTCGTTCCTTCTCCCTTCCTCCCTTCTTTCATTGACTCCTTGAAGGACAACAGGAGGGTTAAATGTGAGCCACATTTTTAAACTTTTGTGCAGCTGATAAAATGTTTCTAGAAGCAAATGGATAAATTTGACGTGTGTTTATTACAAAATTCAAAACTCAGCATTAAAACATCTTTATACTCTATAAAATGTTCTTCCTGGACCATAAAATAGTCACAAAACCCAAAAAAGTAAATAAGTAAATTTCCTTCCTTCTTTCCTTTTTCCTCCCTTCCTCCATCCTTTCCTTCCTTCCTTCCTTCCTTCCGTCCTTCCTTCCCTCTGTCCTTCTTTCCTCCCTCCTTTCCTCCCTTCCTTCCTTTCCTCCTCCTCTTTCCTTCCTTCCTCCCTCCCTCCTTCTTTCCTCCCTCTCTCCTACCTTCCTTGAGTTGGGACATGAACGGGATGTAAAGGGTTAAAATATGATTTGTTCCGCTGATGTTCGTCTAAACTCTAAAAATCTAAAAATAACATTACAATGAATACAACTCTGTCTTTATTTGGTTTTAATGTCTGTACTATCACTAAATCACTAAATCATCCACTTTTCTTTTCTTCCCCCCCCCCCCCCCCCCTCTCTCTCTCTCTCTTTCTCTCAAATGTATCTCCATGACGACGGCAGGCCCTTTAGTTGCCGGGCGGACCAAAGACTTTGTGCAGAGGATTTTGGCGGCCAGCGCGGACGGTCAAAGCCAGCGCAAAGAACCCCCGCAGGGAGGAGACGAGGAGGCAGCGGGATAAAACTCACCCACCACCACCTCCTCCTCCTCTTCCTCCTCCTCTCTCCCCCCCACTTTTTCTTCGGGAGCACTAACCGCCGCGAGCAAAACCTCCACGCCACATGAAACAACCTCCACTCTCCATCACACTGCTTCCTTCCAAGTAAGAGCAAAAAGATGTGAAGTAGAGAAGTGTGGAGAGAGGAGGTGAAAGAAAGAGAAGAAGAAGAAGAAGAAGAAGAAGAAAAGGAGGAGGCAGGAAGGAGGAGTAAGCCTAAACAAAATGGGAGTAAATCACCACCCTTCCTCCTCCTCCTCCTCCTCCTCCTCCTCCTGGCCCTCCAAACAGCAGCCTTCTCTGCAGGCTGCACCACAACCACCACCAAGCCAGAGCTGCTGCTGCTGCTGACGTCTGTGTAATCTGTGTGTGTGCGTGTGTGTGTGTGTGTGTGTGTGTGTGCGTGTGTGTGTGTGTGTTTGGACATGTAACATACCGTATGAGCGTGTATAGTGTTCCCCCCCCCTCTCCCAACCACCCCCACCCCCACCCTCTGTGTGCTGTATTTGTACCCCATTGTGCCTATGAATAGACATTGCACTGTTTTGTAGATTGGTCGTAGTTGTCGGCAGGGGAACCGGTAGTGAGCCGAGGGCGAGGGGGCATTTGAGGATAGAGGAAGCTCTAAAATAAGGAAGTGGGGAGGAGCTCGGGCCCCCTTGGAAAACAAAGAAGCGGGTGTATGTTTTTTTTTTCAATTTTTTTTTTTTTTTTTTTTGATAAATTTGGCCGGGCTCCTATAGAAGCACTGCATACCATTCGGATTGCATCGGCATCTGAAATATCAGTAAGTGCTGCGAGACACACACACATATACACACACACACACACACACACACACACACACACACACACACACACACACACAGCGAGCGATGGAGTCCCAAACGCCAGGCCAGCTGTTAAATGGAAACAACAGCTTGCTTGTTGTGGAAAAGTCCTCGGAGCTTTAATTCCACTCCTCTCCTCTCTTCCCCCAAATCCTCCAATCCTCCCTTCCTTCCTCCAAAACTCCCCCCTCCCTCCCTCCTTTTTTTTTCACCCCCTTCACATCAAAATGAAAGCAAAGTCAAAAAAAAACCGAAAGAGAAAGAGAAAAAAAAACTTGCACCTTAATTCAAAACTGACCAAAGATAACTGATACTGCTGATGAACCACTCGGACACCAAAACCTCTCACGTGCTTCAGATGCTGCCAATCATTCAAAACACGACTTTTTATTTTTATTTTTTTTTATTTTGGGGAAATGAGGGATAAGAAACACCTTTTTTTTTTCTTTTTTTTTTATATTGGATTATTCTCGTGTTTACCAGCATGCATCCTTCTTCTACTTCTACTTTTTTTTTTTTTTTTTTTTTTAAAGGATGTCGTTACTGAACCGAACTTTCACCTATAAAATGCACTACCATTGCAGATCTGAGAGAGATTGCGGTGTGACACACAGGAAGTGACTGACACAGTTCACCATCCGGTCAGCCTTTTCAGCTCTGCAGCCTGGTGCTCCCTTTTTTTAAAGCTTAATATCTGCAGCGGCTTTTTATTTTATTTTATTTTATAACCCACAAAAGGGAAGAGTCCTCAATGCCTTCCCCAAGCCCTCTCCTCAAGCCCCTGACTCGATTATGTAGCGCACCTTCCTGAATTGCAATGACAACTAGAGAAAAAAACACTTGTAGATGTAGAAAGCAAATAAGTTTAATTTGTTTTTTTTTTGTTTTTATATATATATAAGTATATATATATATTATTTTGTTGTTATTTGACAATGCCACAGCTCACATAGTGGGCGATAAGTCTTGAGAGTTGTTTTTTTTTTAAAATCTGCCTTTCTTCTGTGGTCTTTGCTGAAGCTGTAGACCAACCTGTCCAAGGTCTCTAAATGTTGTTGGACGTTAAAAAAAAAAGAAAAGAAAAAAAAGTCAAGGACCCTTTGATTTGCACTGTGGTAAGAGCAACTAAGCACCTTCAAAGAGGGCGTCAGATCCTCCAAAAAAAAAAGAAAAAGAAAAGAAAAAAAGACTCTTGGCACCTTTTTCTAAGGACAGATATTGATTGAGAGACTTGTCGTAGGCGCTCGGCGTCTTTGTGACCAAGCGGTGGTCTCGGTGTGTTTGGGCACGGTGCTACTGTATGACGAGAGAGAAACAAGCAATGCAAACCTGAGCGGAGGCATCGGGCAGTAACTGCTGACTGGGTTTTGGCTCTGGAGCGTGTCCTGTTGTAATAGGCAGTGTGTTTGCATAATGACGCCTTTCTGAAGTGCCTGCAGCTTAAAGCCACAGGGACCTGTGTTATTATGCCTGATCTTTAAACCCTGTTACAAAGTAAAGCGTAACCCATGACTACTGCTCTGAGCCCAGCCTCGCTTGACTTTACATGGAAGAATCAAAAAGAAGCTGAAGGCCTGTGTTATAGGTCCCCCGTCACATGTTCAGCCAAAAAAAGAGTCAACCAAAATCATTTCCTGTTCAGATTAAAACCTGTACATGGAACCAGTAGCTGGCACTGGTTCCTGTGAACATCATCTCTGGGAAATATAAGTAGAGGAGTGGCTGTTAGCTAAGCGATCCTCTTTTGTTTTCCGACCTTGATGAGCTCCCGTCTGGGCTGCGATCCAAAGCTGCTGCTCTGTAACACGCTGCTCTCCCGTCTCAACCAGGAAAGGAGCAGTTAACCTTTAACTCTTCACCTCCTCGAGGGTTTTCGTCGCTCGTGGTCGTTTTTTTTTTTTTTTTTTTTTTTTTGGAAAAGCTGCGGATCAGGGATGTAAGCGTGTCCAATCGCTGAGGCAGATGAGATATATATACGTGTCTTGATGCATCGCCAAAAACTGGATGAATTAAAAACACATGACTCAACTACTGATGCGATACAATTCAGCCGTTTTCTTCGATGCTGTCTGATGTCACATGATTTGATTTAACACAATGTGATGCTATGCAAATCACCAGAGTACAAAGAGTTTGACTTTATTTCTACATGTTAATTTTCTCAAGTATCTGATTCATCTTCTTTCTTTTCATCCTCTAAACAAACACTTTCACACTCAGGTCTTTTTTCATAAGTCCTATATTTGTAGTTTAGTGTTCTCAGTTTCCAGAGACCCTCAAACAATTACAGTCAAGATTGTTTAATGCTCCACTTATTCCAAAGTGTGCAACAATAATTTTTAGAGCTCCACCTGGAACATTTTGGCTGCGTTAGCACTTAGCGGCAGCAGCATGGCATCGCCCTGGAGAAACCAGC
Organism: Scomber japonicus; assembly: GCF_027409825.1. Classification (NCBI taxonomy): domain Eukaryota; kingdom Metazoa; phylum Chordata; class Actinopteri; order Scombriformes; family Scombridae; genus Scomber; species Scomber japonicus. Next base: position 7,177,816 of record NC_070579.1, read on the forward strand.
GTTTAGACAAGAGGAATCAATCCAAATGTTAAATTATCATCGGCCACATTTCTGAATAATAAAAAAAGGGCCTCTACAACCGATACACAGATGTTAGGAACGATGCATCGAGAGTTCATCCCAGATTGTATCCAGCGCACACGTTTTTAATCAGTTTTTGGCGGTGCACCGATGCGGATCTGTGACTCTTCCCCTCCCCTGCTGTGGATACAAGAGTTCAGGGTGTTCTCGCCCCTGTTTTAGTGTCTGTATCCTTTGATTTCTGGGAGATGTTGCTCATGATCGCATAGTACTGTACTGTAAACAGCGGATTCCTGTCGCTCAGCTGGAAAGGTTTCGTCATGGAGCTCTGCAGCTGGTGAACAGAGCTCTCTGAAAGCTCTGATGCCAAAGACTGAATCTGAGTCTGCGGCTTTGCAAGAAAAAGGATGCAAGCAGCAGCAGCAGGAGGCCGTGATGTCACCGAGGCTCGCCACAGAAACCTGGTCTGCCCCGCTCAGAGCTTCATGTGATTATTTTACTGTAAAAAGAAAAGACTGATGATGGAGGACAAGGTCATTGAAGCGAGTGAGAAGAAGAAGAAGCGCTCTGTCTGTTTGGTTAAAGGTGCACTCTGCACTCTTTTTTCTGCTGCTGCTGAGAATTTGCGTTCCTCCCTCCTCCCACTTCTCCCGAAAGGCTTGGGAAGCTGACTGCGCTGCCAGCAGAGTCACAGGATCTCATGCTGGCAGCAGCTTCCTTCACATGCCCTCATGCAACAACAAACAAAACACAAAAAAAAGAGAGAGAGAGGGAGAGAAAGAGAGAGAGAGAGAGAGAGAGAGAGAGAGAGAGGAGGCCGCAGAAAACAACTGTACAAATCACAAAAGTTTAAAAGGTTGGACGTCCCATCTGTCACGCTGGAGGACGGCGAGGTCTTTGGGTTTATGGAGGGATTCCACTTTGAATGCACAAGTTTTTCCTGATGTTTTCCAAAGTGGTGTTACGTAACACAAAACACCATCTGCTGTGTACATTCATCTATACGCCAAAAAAACCTGAAGTGAAGAGAAAACTGTTATAACACACAGTCAGTTCTCGCCACAAGATTCAAACAACAGAAATAAGGCGTGATGCCGGATCTTGTAGTGTGCATGTGTAGCAACAACATTTTTGACATTTTGTATCATGGCATATCCCTTTAACTGTAAAGCTTTAATGGGGAGTGGCTAGTCTTGGCAAGGCCGCTCACATTCCTGACTCAGTTTCCCAGAAAGTGTGTGTTTATGTGTACCTGGAAACAGGAGGCAGATATGTGGGGTAAACCCAAATGACCCAAAGATGTCTGCTGTTTGATCATGTTTCTGTAGCCGTGTGCAGCGAGAACAGCCGGGGATTTAAAGACCACGGCACTGGTGCTCTCCGCTTACAGATTTAGCTCCAGCTCTGACCTAATATGGACGATGACTTTGCATAAACTGGACGATTTCTACTTCCTCTCCGGGTGTCAGCGTCTGCCAGACAGACACAGAGAGAGAGAGAGAGAGATAGAGAGAGAGAGAGAGAGAGAGAAAGTAAACAGTCATAAAACTCAGTCGGTCGCTGATGTCGCTTTTTACTGAGAAAGTTTCAAATTGACCTTTGTCCTCACTGTGAGTCCACCTCAGCTGATCGGGGGGGGGGGGGGGGGGGGGGTTTGAAACTCCCTCACAGGCGGAGGAGACTGAGCTCAACAAGTCTCTCAGATGTTTAATACATTATTAGCCGGGCTGCTAATGAAGAGATGTGTTTCTATTTCATTCATTTAAGTCTGTAACATTTTTGGCTCCAGCCTTTTTAAGACTCTGCTGTGAACCAGTGTTGCTGAAATAAGTCCAATAACTGATTAACCCCCCGATGCCCACCCACCAGAACTGGCTCTAAACTTAAGGTCCGTTCTTTTATCTGTACTTTTTTTAATGTTTTGGTGTCATCTCGTCTTCACCAGCGAACCAAGTGAAAGATAACTAGTTGTTAATTTTTAGCTGTTGTATAAATGTGATATTTTAACTGCTTTGCCGTCTGCCGTCCACTGCCGCTATGTTTAACACAGCCGCAGCACGCTAGTTAAGCTAATAGCTAATTAGTACGCACAAACGTAAAATAAAGCTGTCTGTAACCGTTCATCTTAGTTTGCCACGTAACTTATTTTATTGACATTTTTAGATTTTTGTTTCCAGTCAGTTTCCATGGTAACTGCTTAGATATATAGTTGAATATATTATGTTTTTTAAAATAATATAGTTTTTAAAAAGCAATTCTGTAGCAATAAAAAAAAACGTACACGAGTATTGATAAAGAACCGACCCGAACCGATAAGAGTAAAAGTATCGATAAGATCCTAACGCTACCGCAGTCGTAGCCGTGTGCCAACACTTAAGCTAACGTCTCTAAGCAGTGAAATTCACGTGTTAATGTTTGTAAATCAACATGAATTCAATATTTGAAAGAGTAGTTGCACATTTTGGGAAGTTTTTTCTTGCTGAAAGGTAAAAAAAAAAGAAAAAAAGAAGTTTGATACCACTCTCATATTTGTCTGTTACATTTTAGGCTACAGCCGGCAGCTAGCTTAGCTTAGCTTAGCTTAGCTTAGCATAAAGACCGAGAAACTGAGGGAAATAATTAGATTGTCCAAAAGTAACAAACTGCTCTCACTAATCAACACGTTTTAATGAAAATGACACCTTGTGGTTTTAGGGGGGGTTCAGTGTGTGTGTGTGTGTGTGTGTGTGTGTGTGTGTGTGTGTGTGTTGCTTGAAGACACTCTGCTTTTAAAACCCTCCAGTGGGCATCTTGAGTTTAAAGTGGACATCCGGGGGTTAATTAGTCATCAGAAAAATTAAATCAACAACCAATTTGATGGATTAACTATTTAAATATTCAGCCAGCATCAAACATTCACTACTTTCAGCCTCCATGTTTGAATTTGCTGCTTTTATTATCATTATTATCAAAAATCTTCAGTTTCGGACTGTTGATCAGACCAAAACAAGCAGCCTGAAACAACTTGACGTCTGAGAACTTGTTATGAGCATTTTTTTTTTTTTTTTTTTTTTTTTTAAATAAACTAAATAATTGACTAGTAGATGATGCATTTATAATAACCTGTGTCATATATTAAATCCTGCCTTGCCTGGAAACATTTCCCTCCATTTGTGCCGGCGTGCTTGGGTCAAAATGTCCAAATCCTTTAAAAAAAATTGCTATACACTAAATCAAGATGGATTAAATGGGAGTATTTCCTCTTTCCCTCACCTTTCATGTGACTGCAGCTGGGCTTTTTTTTTTTTTTTTTTTTGGGACCAGTTGCGGAGGTGTTGTGGAGCTTTTTTGGTTGAATAGATCCATCAGTAAGCTTACACTGGTGGGACGGCGCTGACCTGCGGGTGCTCGTCCCCACTTTGCTCCAGCAGTCGCATTGTTGGAGACACTCAGGCTTCTCCTGTTTCAAAGTGGACGGGCAGAGGAGGAGGAGGGGAGGTAGGGAGGGGAGGATAGCACTTAGCCAGGGCAGAGGAGTAGTTTATCTGAAACCTTTTAATCCCCCTCCATCACCTCCTCCACCCTTCAGCCTTCAGTCGCATTGCCGCCGCCGCCGCCGCTGCTCGCGAGCCCCGGTGGCCTGAATTTCGATGCCCTCCCCTCCCGTCTCGTTTGTCACCCACCGACCGACCTGGAAACCTCCCACTGGGACGGAGCCAGATGGGTGGAAGGTGTCAGGTTTTTTTTTTGTGTGTGTGTGTGTGTGTGGTTTCTTTTATTAGACCACGTGGAGTTTTCTTGGAGGAAGCCGGCTGACGCTTTGCTCCAGTTTGTGCCTCTCGTGCTTGTTTATCGTTACGTTCAAATCATCGAGCTGAGCGTCTTTTTATTGAGAGATATTGAATGTTTTTGTGGCGATATTTCAAAAAGACAAAGTTGGAACCATTTTAATATCAGTATTTATGTTTAAACACTTCTTATTTATTAAAAGCAAGCAGGTGGACTTTATGTATTTCCGTTCACCGATCGGGATTTAACTACATTTAAATCAATATCTGATGTCTTTTTGGTGTAACCTGTCACTCAAATCTGATCAAACTGAACCAGAAGAAGCAGATTAACTCAAGAGTTTCTGAGTGTTAAAGTCAACTACTGTTAGAAAGCAGTAGAGAAAATACTTGAGATTTAAATCCTAGTTTTTTGGAGGAGGATTCATCAACACTTTCAATGGTGTTTTTACAGTTTCTAAAGAGTCTTCGCAGGTCAAAAATATCCCGTTTCCCAAGTTGTACCAAAAAAAACCCCCAACAAAACAACAAAGACAAGTGTTTATTCTTTATATCACAAGAGGAAAATGTGACCATGTTGTGGATGAAAATGTTGAATAATGAGGAAACTGTAGGGATGCTGCAATCCAATTAGCGGATGGGTATCAGCAGCAGCGATGTTGGCGTCGACCAGGTGTGAGCGTCACGCGGCGTCTTTGTTGGTGTAATGAGGAAAATTACTGTGTTCGCTATCGGTAACGTTTATTCAGCCATGGAGGAGGGGTGAGGGAAGGGGGGGGGTGTCAAGGTTTAGTTTAGTTTATCTCTACACCCCCTCGTGTTTCCTTATGTAAACAAGTGAAGGTTATATATTTGAGGAATCAGTGCTTCCTTTTAAAAAGATAGCGATGAATGCACCTTTCCATTTGCATTAAATTTGGACGTTCAAATACAAGGAGACATTTTATTTTGAAGGTTTAAAGGAACAGCTCGACTTTTTTTTTTTAGGAAATATTCTACATCTCTTAAAAAACTCTTTAATTACTGACTGATAACATGCTTAGAAGATAGCATTGATATTGATGAATGCACCTTTAATAAAACATTTTAATCTTATAGATGCTTCTTATAAACTGTGGAAGCAGATTATATACAGTTTTAGTTCTGGTCTGTGTCTGTTTTAATAGACATTTGCATTAAATTTGGACATTCAAGTACAAGAAGACCTTATTTATTTTTAAGGTTTAAAGGAACAGTTCGACTTTTTAAGGAAACGTTCTACATCTCTTAGGGGCCATCCACACGGAGACGCTTTTTGGTTTAAACGCAGATGTTTTGCATCGTTTTGGCCGATCGTCCAAAACCAATACTGTAAACGCATCGCCTGAAAACGAAGCTTTCTGAAACCTGGTCCCTCTCCGTTTTTAGTTAAATTTCTGAAACTGAAACAGCGCCGCCTATAGGCCTGGAATATGAAGTAGCGTGTTGAGTCGTGTTGAGATGGATCCGTTTGTACGCAAATATTCTTGAAACGATGCCAGGGAAAACGGAGGGGGAAAGATTGTTTTGGTACGTGTGGACTTGGCCTTAAACTCTTTAATTACTGACTGATAACATCCTTAGAAACATAGCATTGATATTGATGAATGCACCTTTAATAAACAATATATATATATATATATATATATATATACAGTATTAGTTCTGGTGTGGGTCTAAATTTGGAAATAGAGCCCCAACTTGGGAAATGGGATGAAATGATGATTCTTTATATCTTTTTTTTAAAGACGGAGACCATGATTTAAAACAGTTTGACAATCTTTGACCAATATTTGGACATCCAAGTAGAGGGAAACTACATTTTTTGAGGATTTAAAGGAACAGTGTGACATTTTGGGAAATACTCTACAAACATCGAGTCTAATCTACAAACACAAATATTACACGTATATATATATTGATGTAACTTTGCACTATAGCAGTCTCTCTTAAAGTAACACACTTCCTGCTTTCTAGTTTTTCTGAAATATATCGCCAATGATCTAAAATACAGACGCTCAGCTCCGTGAATTAAACGTAATGAAAACATGTACGAGACGCTCGCTCAGACCAAAACCAAGTCAGTCAGTCAGGCAGTCGGTCGTTTCTGTCAGAGATCGACAACGACGATGATGATGACGAGTCGAGATCAAAGACCGGGTTGTGGATGTGAGCGGGAAGGAAATGATGATTAAAAAGAAAAAAGGAGAAAAAAACATGCGATCTGATTAGAAATGAAAAGGTAGTTTGTTATCCTGTGGAGAGAGAGAAAGAGAGAGAAAGAGAGAGAGAGAGAGAGAGAGTAATCACTTCCCTGATGGTTCTTTAATCTCTCTGAATGCTGAATGAAGGGAGGAAAAGAAAAACCAAGAGACTAGCAAACATTCCACGATACCATGTTCATATAATGTACAGCAAACCCCGACTTCTCTCCTTCCTCCTCCTCCTCCTTCCTTCTTCCCCCCTTCATCTCTCTCTTTCCCCCTCCCCTCCTCCTCCTCCTCCTCTTCCTCCTTTCCTCTCCTCTCTCTGTCTGTCTTTCAGTAATCCAGTAATCACAATACTTCAGTAATACTTTTTTTGGACCTGTTTAACACATTAACACATCTTTATGTACAGCTCCTTTTCGTCAGTAACCTTTCAAAATAAAATACAAATAAAAAAAAATGAGTACAAAAAAAAAAACTGAAACAAACAAAAGAAAAAAAATAAATTACAAGAAGTGCCGTACAAATAGAAGCCTAATATTTTTTGTTTTTTGGTTTTGTGTGAGTGTACTGTAAACCTGTATAATGTATATTTTAATATTTATATGCAGCTGTTGTATTAAAGTATATTTTTAAAATAAAACAAATGTGCTGTTTGCTTTTATTTTTTACTGTTTTACTTCCTGTTTATGAATTATGAAGAAAAACTGACGTCATCCTCCCGAGTCAAATTGACCCCATCTGTTTTGACTGTTCCTTCCTTCCTTCCTTCCTTCCTTCCTCCTTTCCTTCCTTAGTTTTTTCCTCCCTTCCTCCCTGCCTTCCTTTCCTTCTGTCCTTCATTCCTCCCTCCTTTTCTTCCTTCCTTCCTTCCTTCCTCCCTTCTGTCTGTCAATCTTTCCTTCCCTCCTTCCTTCCTTCCTCCCTTCCTTGTCCTTCTTTTCTTCCTTCTTTCCTTTCCTTGTGTCCTTCTTCCCTTCCCTCCTTCCTTCCTTCTTCCCTTTCCTTGTGTCCTTCTTCCCTCCTTCCTTCTTTCCTTTCCTTCTGTCCTTCTTTCCTTCCCTCCTCCATTTCTTCCTTCCTTCCTTCCTTCCTTTCTCCCATCCCTGTCCTTCTTTCCTTCCTTCCTTTCCTTCCTCCCTCCTTCCCTCTTTCCTTCCTTCTTTCCTTTCCTTCTGTCCTTCTTTCCTTCCCTCCTCCCTTCTCTCTTACTTCCTTTCCTTCTCCCCTTTCTTCTGTCCTTCTTTCCTCCCTCCCTCCTTCCTCCTTTCCTTCCTTCTTCCTCCCTTCCTAACTTCATTCCTTGACTTGAGGGTTAATTGGGTCTTTTTTAGAATATTTGGCAGCGAGGTGACAGTGAGGATAATTAAAGGTGTTGCTTTGTCTTTTTTTTTTTTTCTTGGTTCATTTCATCTCGTTGCACCATCAGGCTTCAGAAGAACACATTTGCATTTCCTTTGTCATTTTTTTCCCTCGAGCTCCTGAACGCACCACAGCGCCCCCAGCAGGTCACACAGGCTTCCTGCAGCAGTTAATTAAACTCTTTACTAAACTTCATCCTCGGAGGAATGATGAAGGCACTTTGTGAGTTTTTTCTTGGCGAGCTCCGGCAGTGATTGTTTTGTTTTACACGTTATTGGCAAAGAGTCTCGGCACCAGATCCAAGTCACACCAGGTTTAATGTGCTCGGCTGCCAGACTGCTCATCGCTCTCCTGCTTTAAGCTTTTTGTAGAGTTTCAACCCCTCGGTGCTTTCTCACAGAGAGGGAGCGACAATCTCTTCAAGTTTATAAACCCATCATTCCTGCTCTGTCTCACCGAGCCCAGATTTAAAGGGCCAGTTCACCTAAATTACAGATAGTCCCTTAACCCTCCTGTTGTCCTCGAGTCAAGGGAGGAAGGGAGGAAAGGGAGAAGGAAGGAAAGGAGGAAGGAAGGGAGAAAGTAAGTAAGGACGAAGGAAGGAAGGAAGGGAGGAAGAAGGAGAAAGGAAGGAAGGGAGAAAGTAAGTAAGGACGAAGAAAGGAAGGAAGGGAGGAAGAAGGAACAAAAGGAGAGAGGGAGGGAGGAAGGAAGGACAGAGGAAAGAAGGTAGGGAAGAAGGAAGGAAGGACAGAGGAAAGAAGGTAGGGAAGAAGGAAGGAAGGACAGAGGAAAGAAGGTAGGGAAGAAGGAAGGAAGGACAGAAGGAAGAAGGAAGGAAGGACAGGGGAAAGAAGGAAGGAAGGACAGAGGAAAGAAGGTAGGGAAGAAGGAAGGAAGGACAGAGGAAAGAAGGTAGGGAAGAAGGAAGGGAGGAAGGACAGGGGAAAGAAGGTAGGGAAGAAGGACAGGGGAAAGAAGGTAGGGAAGAAGGAAGGAAGGAAGGACAGGGGGAAGGGAGGAAGGAAAGGAAGGAAGGAAGAAAAGAAGGACAAAAGGAAAGGAGGAAGGAAGGAAGAAAAGAAGGACAGAAGGAAGGAAGGGAGGAAAGAAGGAACTTGCACACATTCTTTTTTTGTGGACTCAGCATCAAATTTCTGCTTTTAATCCATTTTGAGAGAATATATTAGAGGATGATGGTAAAAATGTCTAAGTGGTGTAACCATAAAAACAGTAAATAGTCAATAAAACACCATATAACTAGTTTGGCATGATCTTACATTATAACTTTTATATTAAATAAAGCTAATGGAATACTATTGTTCTAAATATTACATTTCATCTGGGTAACCATGGAGACCAGGAAACATTTACATTTATTTAAATTAACCCTCCTGTTGTCCTCCAGTCAAGGAAGGAAGTTAGGAAGGGAGGGAGGGAGGGAGGGAGGGAGGGAGGGAGGGAAGGAAGGAGGGAGGAAAGGGAGGGAAGGAAGGAGAGAGGCAGGAAAGGGAGGAGGGAAGGAAAGGAAGGAAGGAGGGAAAGGAAGAAGGACAGAAGGGAGGAGGGTAGGAAGGAGGGAAGGAAAGGAAAGAAGGAAGGAAGGAGGGAAAGGAAGAAGGACAGAAGGAAGGAAGGAGGGAAGGAAAGAAGGACAGAAGGAAGGTAGGTGGATAAAATATTTAGTATTCATCATTCTTTTGTGGTTACACCATTTGACATTTTCAGGAGCATTCAGTCTTACTTTTGGTAAAACATTTCAAATGATATAAAACTAACACAAATACTAAATGTACATTTTAACAAACCTGATGCTGCTTTTAAAACAATTTTTTTTTAACATACATATTTCTGAATTTCTCATCTTGCACAGTTGAACTGAAAGTGGAAGTATAAATGAAACACTGATATTGTCATACGGTGTAACGAGGTTTACTGAGTTATATCTCGTCTGTAAAAAGCAGAAGTGTGAACGCTGTGGTTTGATGTGGGAGGTCGTGAGTCGGGACGGTTTCTGAGCAGAGGTGCAGCGACTTCCTCTCGACCATGACTAAAAACATGAGCGTCTCCGTCTCTTATCCTTCTTCCCTTCCCTCCTTCCTTCCTTCCCTCTGTCCTACTTTCCTTCCTCCCTCCCTCCTTCTCTCCTTCCTTCCTTCTTTCCTTTCCTTCTGTCCTTCTTTCCTTCCCTTCCCTCCTTCCTTCCTTCCCTCTGTCCTACTTTCCTCCCTCCCTCCCTCCCTCTCTCCCTCCCTCTCTCCTTCCATCCTTCTTTCCTTTCCTTCTGTCCTTCTTTCCTTCCCTTCTCCCTCTCTCCTTCCTTCCTTCTTTCCTTTCCTTCTGTCCTTCTTTCCTTCCCTTCTCCCTTCCTTCCTCCCTTCCTTCTGTCCTTTCCTCCCTACTCTTCTTCCTTCTTCCTTCCTTCCTTCCTTTCTTCCTTCCTCCCTTCCATCTTTCAATCTTTCCTTCCCTCCTTCCTACCTTCTTTCCCTCCTTTCTCCCTTCTTGTCCTTCTTTCCTGCATCCTTCTTCTCTTCCCTCCTTCCTTCCTTCATTCCTTCCTTCCTTCCTTTTTCCTCCCCTCCACTCTCCTTTCCTTCCTTCTTCCTCCCTCCCTTCCTTCCTTTCTCCCTTCCTTTCTCCCTTCCATTTGTCAATCTTTCCTTCCCTCCCTCCTTCCTTCCTTCCTACCCTCCTTCCTTCCTTTCTCCCTTCAGCAGAGGTGAGACGTAATGAACGACAGAAGAAAACGTGTAAAAGATGAAAAAAGCCCAAACAGACAAACAGATGGCTTGAGGGAGAAATTCAAAATCAGTTTCTCACCTCTGATCTCAGCGTGAGGCGGAGGTGTTGGATTGTGAGGTAGGAGGAAACGTGTGAGGTCATAATTAGTCTCTACATTCATTCACATTCATAGATTCAAGGAAAGGAAGGAAAGAAAGGAGGTAGGGGGACAGAAGGAAGGAAGGAAGGAAGGAAGGAAGGAAGGAGGAAAGGTGTGAGGTCATAATTAGTCTCTACATTCATTCACATTCATAAATTCACCCGTTAGTTATTAATACATGTTTGATTAACACTTCCTTCCTTCCTTCCTTCATTTCCTTCCTCCCTTCCTTCTTTCTTTTCCTCCCTTCCTTCCTCCCTCCTTTCCTGTCGTCCTCCCAGGTCAAATTGACCCAGGAGGAAGAAAGGAAGAAGGAAGGAAAGGAGGGAGGGAGGAAGGAAGGAAGGTAGGAGGGAGGGAAGGAAGGAAGGAAGGGAGGGAGGGAGGGAGGAAGGACGGAAGGAAGGAAGGAAGGAAGGAAAGGAGGAAGGAAGAGAGGAAGAAGGAAGGAAGGAAGGTAGGAGGGAGGGAAGGAAGGAAGGAAGGAAAGGAGGAAGGAAGAGAGGAAGAAGGAAGGAAGGAAGGAAGGAAAGGAGGGAGGAAGGAAGGAAGGAAAGAAGGAACAGTCAGAACAGACGGGGTCAAAGGTCAAGGAAACGTCTGACTTACAGAAATGTGTATTTGGTGTTTTTATAACTCTGACCCTGAACAGTTTGTAAAGGAGTTAAAGGAGGAATAAATCAAACCGTGACGTCGTATAATATAAACTTTACTTTACTTTATATAAACTCTTTAATCTCGTCTCTATCCTAAAACCTAAACACGGCCCCCCCGACCCCCCCTAACCCCCCAAACCCCCCCCCCTAACCCTAACCCCTCTGATGAAACCGTACTGCTGATGTTTAAAGTTCATTCTTCATCTTAAAAAGAGAAAAACCCTCGCCAGCTTTCAGTCACAGTGCATGGTCTTCATCTGCACTCTGAGTATACTCACTGGTTAGTTCAGACTGTTCAGGGTCAAAGGTCACCCTGCTGTAAAATCACCATATACAACATTTCTTTTAGACAGATCTTCCCCTAAATGTGACCCAGTTTATAAAAATGGGAGAAAAAAAGCAGACCCTGTCTGTTTTGACTGTTCCTTTCTTCCTTCCTTCCTTCCTTCCTTCCTTTCTCCCTTCCTTGTCCTTCTTTCCTTTCCTTGTGTCCTTCTTCCCTTCCTTCCTCCCTTTCTTTCTTCCTTCCTTCCTTCCTTCCTTTCTCCCTTCCTTGTCCTTCTTTCCTTCCTTCCCTCCTTCCTTCTTCCCTTTCCTTGCGTCCTTCTTCCCTTCCTTCCTCCCTTTCTTTCTTCCTTCCTTCCTACCTTCCTTCCGTTCTCCCTTCCTTGTCCTTCTTTCCTTCCTTCCCTCCTTCCTTCTTCCCTTTCCTTGCGTCCTTCTTCCCTTCCTTCCTCCCTTTCTTTCTTCCTTCCTTCCTACCTTCCTTCCTTTCTCCCTTCCTTGTCCTTCTTTCCTTCCTTCCCTCCTTCCTTCTTCCCTTTCCTTGTGTCCTTCTTCCCTTCCCTCCTTCCTTCCTTCCTTCCTTCCTTCTGTCCTTCTTTCCTTCCCTCCTCCCTTCTCCCTTCCTTCCTCCCTACCTTCTGTCCTTCTTTCCTCCCTCCTTTTCTTCCTTCTTCCTTCCTTCCTTACTTTCTCCCTTCCTTCCATCTGTCCTTCTTTCCTTTCCTTCTTCCCTTCCTTCTGTCCTTCTTTCCTCCCTCCTCCCTTCCTTCCCTCTGTCCTTCTTTCCTCCCTCCCTCTTTCCTTCCTTCCTTCTTTCCTTTACTTCTGTCCTTCTTTCCTTCCCTCCTCCCTTCCTTCTTTTCCCTCTTTTCCTTCTTCCCTGTTCAGGGTCAAAGGTCACCCTGCTGTAAAAACTAAGTGTGACCCAGTTTATAAAAATGGGAGAAAAAAAGCAGATTTTTTTTTTTTTTTTCTGCAGCTGATGAACATTTTAAATATGCAAATGTAAAAAAGTTTGATTGATTGTGAATGCCCCCCCCCCCCCCCCCCATGAGATTAATTCACCTTCCTGTCGTCCTCCCGGGTCAAATTGACCCTGACTGTTTTGACTGTTCCTCCTTTCCTCCCTTCCGTCTGTCCTTCTTCCCTTCCTCCTTCTCTCTTTCTTTCCTTCCTCTTTTTCCTCCCTTCCTTCCTCCATCCCCCTTTCTTCCTTCCTTCCTCTCTCCCTCCTCCTTTCCTTCCTTCTGTCCTTCCTCCCTCCCCCCTACCTTCCTTCCTCCATTTCCCTTTCTTCCTTCCTTCCTCCCTGCTTCCTTGTCCTTTCTTCCTCCCTCCTTCTTTCCTTCCCTGTCTTTCCTCCCTCCTCCCTTCCTTCCTCCCTCCCTCCCCCCTACCTTCCTTCCTCCATTTCCCTTTCTTCCTTCCTCCCTCCTTCTTTCCTTCCCTGTCTTTCCTCCCTCCTACCTTCCTTCCTCCCTTCTTTCCTCCCTCCCCCCTACCTTCCTTCCTCCATTTCCCTTTCTTCCTTCCTTCCTCCCTGCTTCCTTGTCCTTTCTTCCTCCCTCCTTCTTTCCTTCCCTGTCTTTCCTCCCTCCTACCTTCCTTCATCCCCCTTTCTTCCTTCCTTCCTCTCTCCCTTTCGGTCCTTCCTTCCTCCCTCCCTTTCTGTCCTTCCTTCCTCCCTCCCTCCTTCTTTCTTTCCTCCCCCTTACCTTCCTCCCTTCCTTTCTCCCTCCTACCTACCTTCCTTCCTCCCTCCCTTTCTGTCCTTGCTTCCTCCCTCCATTCCTTCCTCCCTCCATTCAAGGACACCAGGAGGGTTAACTAATGAGGTGATTTATGAATGTGAATGTGGTGCAGAGACTCAGAGACTAATTAAGAGGATTTCTAACCTCTAATCTTCTACCAGGGCAAACATGCACCAGAAAGCTTGTACCCATTTCACCAAGAAGCCAAAAAACCTGACTTTTCTACCTGCAGTGAACGCAACACGCACCAAACCCAGAAGAACCGATGAGACTGAAAACTGATTTCCATCGAAAAGATTTATTGGATTAGAATCAGGTTTTTTTTCTTTCCTTCCTCTCTTTTTCCTCCCTTCCTTCTTTCCCTCCTACCTTCCTTCCTCTTTTTCCTCCCTTCCTTCCTCCATCCCCCTTGCTTCCTTCCTTCTGTCCTTCCTCCTTCTTCCTTTCTTCCATCTGTCCTTCTTTCCTTTCCTTCTTCCCTTCCTTCTGTCCTTCTTTCCTCCCCTCTGTCCTTCTTTCCTCCCTCCCTCTTTCCTTCCTTCCTTCTTTCCTTTACTTCTGTCCTTCTTTCCTTCCCTCCTCCCTTCCTTCTTTTCCTTCTTCCCTGTTCAGGGTCAAAGGTCACCCTGCTGTAAAAAACACCCTATACAACATTTCTTTTAGACAGATTTTCCCCTAAGTGTGACCCCCCCCCCCCCCCCCCCCGAGATTAATTCACCTTCCTGTCGTCCTCCCGGGGTCAAATTGACCCTGACTGTTTTGACTGTTCCTCCTTTCCTCCCTTCCGTCTGTCCTTCTTCCCTTCCTCCTTCTCTTTCTTTCCTTCCTCTTTTTCCTCCCTTCCTTCCTCCATCCCCTTCTTCCTTCCTACCTTCCTTCCTCTCTCCCTCCTTCCTTCTGTCCTTCCTCCCTCCCCCCTACCTTCCTTCCTCCATTTCCCTTTCTTCCTTCCTTCCTCCCTGCTTCCTTGTCCTTTCTTCCTCCCTCCTTCTTTCCTTCCCTGTCTTTCCTCCCTCCCACCTTCCTTCATCCCCCTTTCTTCCTTCCTTCCTCCCTCCCTCCTTCCTTCCTCCCTCCCCCTTACCTTCCTTCTGTCCTTTCTTCCTCCCTCCTTCTTTCCTTCCCTGTCTTTCCTCCCTCCTACCTTCCTTCATCCCCCTTTCTTCCTTCCTTCCTCCCTCCCTTTCTGTCCTTCCTTCCTCCCTCCCTCCTTCTTTCTTTCCTCCCCCTTACCTTCCTCCCTTCCTTTCTCCCTCCTACCTACCTTCCTTCCTCCCTTGACTCAAGGACAACAGGAGGGTTAAACATGTATTAATAACTAAAAAGCCAAAAAACCCGACCTTTCTACCTGCAGTGAACGCAACACGCACCAAACACAGAAGAACCGATGAGACTGAAAACTGATTTCCATCGAAAAGATTTATTGGATTAGAATCAGGTTTTTGTTTTTTTTTATTCACATTGATGTCACAAAGGTCCCTTAATCAAGAACATCCGAGTCAAGTTTCTCCCTCTTCAGTGAATTATTGTTCAACATTGCACAATGCCCAGCTCTGCAAAGACAACACTCCACCATTGGTCCTTTAACAGAAGTCGAAACATCAAAAAAAAAAAAAACAACAACAAAAAAAAAAGAGCAGCAGAAATCTTAAAAAAATCCACACGAGGATGGATCAGAGACGACGGCGCGGTGTTTGATCCCCTCGTTGTCAAGGTGTGTGCGAAGGAATCAGAAATTAAACAGAAATTAGTCTGTCAGCGATCAGATTTCAGGCCGCTGTCTGCTCCTGTTACCGAGAGTTACAGGATCAGCGGGGAAGGAAAGTGGTTTTTTTTGAAGTACCGACGAAAGAGAGACGCAGGTTACAAACACACTCTGACAGTTTGACAGCAGCGTGTCAGGATTCATCTGTCAGGGTGAAAAGAAAAGAGGAACGAGTGTGTACAGGACGTATTTAGCACACTTGGAATCACATTATTAAAACCGTACAAAGCTTCAAAAACAGTACAGGTTACAAAAACACAACAAAACCCAGCATTTTACTTATTTTTTTTCATTGGAGTCCGTGAATCATGTCCATATACACGTCTGGAAATCTATACAATTACTCATTTACAATTTGGGTACATAAAAAACCTCCCACTATGGGATCAACACTTTATTCAACTTCTCAGGAAGTTTCATCAGGTGCTTCTCAGACACTTTGCGTCGTCATTGTTAGCACATAACACAACGGCAAGGGGGAAAAAAAAAAGAGGAGACAGTAGCTGTAAAAAACAGAATAATTAAATCCCCCCTTTAAAAAATGGCTTTAAGAGTTTAGTTGAAAGTCTCTTTATATATTCTGTACATTCCCAGATCTATGGATTTAATCTGGAATATATGGGCATGATTTAAAAGGTCTTTATTTATTGTATACTGGTCCTTTATGAAGCAGCTCAGTTCAGCCTCTGTCTCTTCACAGGTCGTTTAAGCGCCTGTCTCTTTAATACGACCCCCAACCAATGAGCCCATTCTGTTGTTACGGGCTAAATGTTGGAAGCTCTGGAGCATGGATGTATTATATATTATGTATATTATAATAGAGGTCTATGGGGGAAAATGCTTTTACATGCAATACCACAAGTGGCCACCAGGGGAAATTGGCAGTATAGCCAGTCGTCTTAATACATCCACGCTGCAGAGGCTACATTAATAACCTACAACAAACTACTTTCTCTTGTTTTTACCCCTCAAAAATGGCTTTAAAAGAGATCAAGGGTTTTAATCTGGAGCTCTACTGGAATATCTTTGCATGATTTGCACATCCTTATCCTACACTGGTCCTTTATAAAGCAGCTCAGTTCAGCCTCTCTCTCTTCACAGGTCGTTTAAGCGCCTGTCTCTTTAATACGACCCCCAACCAATGAGCCCACTCTGTTGTTACTCTGGAGCATGGATGTATTATAAGAAGAGGATACCAGACTTTTATAATAGAGGTCTATAGGGGAAAATGCTTTTAGGTGCAATACCACAAGTGGCCACCGGGGGGAAATTGGCAGTATAGCCAGTCATCTTAATACATCCACGCTGCAGAGACTACATTAATAACCAACAACAAACTACTTTTTCCTGTTTTTACCCCTGAAAAATGGCTTTAAAAGAGATCTAGGGTTTTAATCTGGAGCTCTACGGGAATATCTTTGCATGATTTGCACAACCTTATCGTACACTGGTCCTTTATGAAGCCCCTCAATTCAGCCTCTGTCTCTTTTAATATCCCCCCTGCATCCAACCACTGAGTGCTTTTTGTTGTAATTGGCCAAATGTTGGAAGCTCTGCAGCTTGAATGTAGGGGATTTTTATGGGTGCAATACCACAAGTGGCCACTGGGGGAAAATTGGCAGTATAGCCAGTAGTCTTAATACATCCATGCTGCAGAGGCTACATTAATAACCAACAACAAACAGTAAGATTTCACTACTTTCTCTTGTTTTTACCCCTCAAAAATGGCTTTAGAAGAGTTAATTTGACAGTTTATGATTTTAACCTCCCAATGTGCCCGTTCTGTTGTAACTGGCCATATGTTGGAAGCTCTGCAGCATGGATGTATTATAAGAACCAGATACCAAACTCTCTTTAGAGATCTCTTTTATAATAGTTGATTCTTTAGGTGCAATACCACAAGTGGCCACCGGGGGGACAATTGGCAGTATAGCTAGTAGTCTTAATACATCCATGCTGCAGAGGCTACATTAATAACCATGCAACAAACTAAAGTAGTAAAATTTCACTACTTTTTCGTTTTATCACTCAAAATGTCAACTTCTCCAATATATCCTTACACATTCGAGCCAAAATACGATCTAAAAAACAAGTTGTCGATTGTTCTTTTTGCTAAAACAACCTTAGCGACGACCTTAGCAACAAAAGGTTATGAAAACAGATGGCAGTTTATGTGTATGTACAAAGAGTTGACATAAAGTAAACAAAAAAACATTGTAAAAGAAGCATTAATTAGAGGTTGAAGAAGGGTTTTTGGGGTTTTTTACATACGTTAACCTCAAGTTTTGAACCTGTTACCATGTTTAACACTGATATCTGACATTAGAACAGT
Source organism: Scomber japonicus (assembly GCF_027409825.1). Taxonomy (NCBI): domain Eukaryota; kingdom Metazoa; phylum Chordata; class Actinopteri; order Scombriformes; family Scombridae; genus Scomber; species Scomber japonicus. The sequence continues at coordinate 7,194,864 of NC_070579.1, forward strand.
TTATAAATAACAGAAAAATCCCAAAAACAGCATAATATGGTCCCTTGTTTTTCTGCATTTTAACCACAACTGGCCTTTTCATGGAGTTATTGCGAGGAGAAATCAGCCTCCGGGGGTCTTCGCCTTTCACCGCCTTCCTCCAAAAACACTGAGCAGATCTGTCAGCTTAATTCCAGCTAAAATTGCCTCTCGGCTGCTTTTCCCGCTGACAGAAATCTCCACACTGGAGGACGAGGAGCCTTGGCAAGACAACAGTGGCATTCAAGTATCAAAGCACAAAAATCTGAGGCCAGAGCTTCTGCGGCTGACATCATCGGGTTGCTGGGATTTGCTCTCGAGGAAATCATCCCGTTGGTAGATGAATGGAGGTGTAGATGAAACACTCTTCTTCTTTTTGACGGAAGAAGAGTACTTGCTGCACCGGTAACAATAACCCACCGTGATATCACCTCAACGTGAAGTGCAGGTGCAATGCTAAATCACTTCTTTTTTTATTTGGGGGACTGTGTGAACATTGCAGCTGCTACATGATGATGGTGGTGGTGGTTTTTGTAGCTGACGTTTTCATCACCGTTTTATTTTAATTTGAGGAGTGAAAGGAGGAAAAATCAGCTCCCAGCAGTGTCGCAGCTCCTCCACACGAGGTTCAAATCTGTTACCCGTCACCAGATGTAGATAGAAAAGAGTCACGTACATGTGAAAGGGAAGTGGACACTTGGCTATAAAAAAGGAACTGATCCTCATGTGCAAGAGAGAAGCAGGGAAAGCAAGGGGGAATTTTATGTATGGTTTGACAGTTGATGTTATATTTTCACTTTAACCAGCCGTCACGTCAATTTAATTCAATTTAAGTCGTTTCAGACCCTGAGGCAGAAAATGTAAAACGAGTCCTGAGGGAGGCTTCAGAGGAAAGACCAACCGTGTTGTTACCCCGAATTAAAACGTATCCTCTGAATTGTGGCCATTTTTTATTTCATATCAGACTCAGCTTGTCACAAAAAGATAATATATTTTCTATCTTTCAGGATGCTAACGGTCCCATTTGGAGCTGCAACATTTAGAGCTGATTGACAGGAACATTGATTGCAAACTATTTTGATAATCCATTAACTGTTTTAGTCACTTTTCAAGCAAACATGCCCAAAAAAAGTCTCTCAAAAGGCTAAGCTTCAACATATTTGGGTTTTTGGGTCAGTTTTTTTTTTTTTTTTGGTCGGACTAAAGCAGCAATTTGAAATTTGAAAAGCAATCTCTGAGCTTTGGGAAATAATAAGAGACATTTTTCAATATTTACTGACAATTCGTAGACTAAGCGATTACTCAATTATTCGGGAATTCAGATCAATCGATAATGAGAGTAATTGTTAGTTACATTCCCATCCTCCGAATGCTGAAATGCTAACGGTTAGCATGTTAAAATCTGTACAGCCGGCCTCGTAACAAGACGATGTTGCGTTCATGTTACATCTGAGTTACTATCATTTCTTGTCTTTCAACTTCTAGAAAAGCGTTTTTTCCCATCAAACATCTTTTTCTTTAACTTTCCTGAGAGCTGTGATTGAAGTAACGTGGGAGCACTACATAATACAGAAGTACCTGAACCCATCACCAAAGGTAATAAACCCCGATGTAATGGAGACAACGCTCTACTGTCAGTATTCGTAACCTTCACGTGACCCAACGTTGCGAACATACGACCGTCATCATGAGTCGGCTTTGTTTCCCTTCTCTATCGTCCATCTCACGACACAAGCTGAGGCTGATTTACAGGGATTAGTTTTGGGAGATATTCTGTCATGAATTAGAAATGTTGGACACCAGGTTTATAATTTGGTGGCGTGAGATGAAACGTCTGATGATGAATGTCTGAAACGAATTATAAGCAACGGCGGACTGGAATGATTGAGACGGAAGTTGAAATGTTTCACCCCTGGACGGTAAAATATGATGAATCCTAGAGGAAGATTCACAGGTGGAGGAGTTTCATTGCCATCACATGTTGATTCAGATACCCCTCGGTCCTCCAAAAGATGATCTTCAAATATACGCTGAAGTTTAAAGTGACACCAAATTCAGTTTCAACATACGGACACGACTGTTGATCTGAAAATGGAAGAAAACGACTAAAGAGTGGTTGAATCCTGCGATGATGATGATGATGATGATGATGATGATGATGAGTTGATTCTTTCTTTTTTTTTCTTTCTTGAGAATAAAAGTTGAACCCGGAGAACAAGTTTCCAGCCTGAGCTCTGGACTTTGAGTTTAAAAAGCTGCACGATCAAAGAGAGTACACACAGAGGAGTTTGTTTCCAGGCTCATTAAAGCTCGTCTGTGATGTGCTGTGATGCGGTCTCTTGGGTCCCCTTCTCATAAATCCTCCTCAGCTAGCTCACACACCCTTCCGCCCGTGAGAAGGATCTTTTATATCTGTCCTCCGTGTGTTCACATTCTCGTATCGTCGCGGTGTGCAGATACAGTACGGCTAACACATCACGGAGGTCATGAGAACATCTGGAGGAAAAGACCAGATCAGGGGAGGAGAGCTTCTCCCTCCTCCACCCAGAGCAGGTTGAGGGCTTCGGTCTGCCGCTGCTCCCGCTGGTGGATCCTCCGCAGGCGCAGGATGTAGAGCAGGATGGCCAGCACCACCACCAGGATGCAGAGGGAGAACAGGTGGTGGTTGTAGACGAAGGAGGAGCGCAGCCAGTTCGGGTGGTTCTGCCGTAACGTTTCCTGCTGCAGGTCCCTGGAGAGGACATGAGGAGGGGGGCGGGGGGGGGGGGGGGGGGGAGAGGGGGCGGGGGGGAGAGGGGGGGCAGGAAGTGACACGTTTAAAACTGATGAGCATGAAAATACTAACAGAGTTCTGCACATGTGGATCCTTTACTTTCATTCACTTAACCTTCCTGTCGTCCTCCCGGGTCAAATTGACTCCGTCTGTTTTGACTGTTCCTTCTTTCTTCCCTTCCTCCTTCTCGCTTTCTTTCCTTCCTTCCTCTCTTTTTCCTCTCTTCCTTCCTCATCCCCCTTTCTTCCTTCCATCCTTCCTTCCTTCCTCCCTCCCTCCTTCTCACTTTCTTTCCTTCCCTCCTTCCTTCTGTCCTTCCTCCCTCCCTCCTTCTTTCCTCCCTTCCATCTGTCCTTCCTTCCTCCCTCCCTCCTTCTCTCTGTCTTTCCTTCCTCTCTCTTTCCTCCCTTCCTTCTTTCCTTCCTCCATCCCCGTTTCTTCCTCCGTTCTGTCCTTCCTTCCTTCATTCCTTCCTTCCTTCCGTATTTCCTCCCTCTCTCCTTTTCTCTTTCTTTCCTCCCCATTACCTTCCTTCTTTCCTCCCTCCCTCCTACCTTCTATCCTTCCTTCCTTCTTTCCTTTCCTCCCCCCTTTCCTTCCTTCCTCCCTCCCTCCTTTCCTTCCTTCTTCTTCTTCCCTTCCTTTCCTTCCTTGATTCTTCCTCACTTCCTTCCTTGACTCGAGGACAACAGGAGGGTTAAAAAGACGAGTTACATGCGTTGCCTGTGGCGCCCAGAGGCAAAAAAAAAAAAAAAATTACCACCTTAAGAGCATCTCACGGATCAGAGGTTTAATGTGAAAGCAGGATTTGGAGAAAGTGGGTCATGCCTTTGTGTGTAGCGGGTCGGACTAATGTAACAGACTTTTCTCAGGTCTCTGTAAGCAGATCCAGTTGATCCAGAACGCTGCAGCTAGACTCTTAACAAAGACTCAAAATATAAAAAGATCTGATCACATTACACAAGTTCTTCAATCACTACACGGCTGATAATTGATTTTAAAGTGTTGCTGCTCGTCTGTGAATCTCTGACTGAGTCATGTCGGATCTTCTCGTGCAGTACGAAGTTTCAGGAGCTGCTTCTGGACTTCTGTGGCTCCTAAAATTTGCACTAAAGACTGTGAAGCTGCTTTTAGCTTCTATGTAATAAATTAGCTGAAGATCTTAAACCAGAAACAATACTGACTACTAAACCCAGCAGAGCTCTGAGATCTACTGACTCAGGTCAGATAGTCGAGCCCAGAGCTCTGAGATCTACTGATTCAGGTCAGAGAGTCGAGCCCAGAGCTCTGAGATCTACTGATTCAGGTCAGAGAGTCGAGCCCAGAGCTCTGAGATCTACTGATTCAGGTCAGAGAGTCGAGCCCAGAGCTCAGAGATCTACTGATTCAGGTCAGAGAGTCGAGCCCAGAGCTCTGAGATCTACTGATTCAGGTCAGAGAGTCGAGCCCAGAGCTCTGAGATCTACTGATTCAGGTCAGAGAGTCGAGCCCAGAGCTCTGAGATCTACTGGCTCAGGTCAGATAATTGAGCCCAGAGTTCTGAGCTCTACTGACTCAGGTCAGATAGTCGAGCCCAGAGCTCTGAGATCTACTGGCTCAGGTCAGATAGTTGAGCCCAGAGTTCAAACTAAACATGATGAAGCAGCTTTTACACAACTGGAACAAACTACCAGCAGAACTGTGAACATTTTTAAATCCAGGTTAAAAACATTTCTCTTCTCCTGAGCTGCTTATTATTGAGCTCTTTTAACCTTCCTGTCTTCCTAGCTTTCTCTCTCTCTCCTTCCTTCCTTCCTTCCTCCCTCCCTGCCTTCTTTCCTTTACTCCCTTCCCTTCCTTCCTTGACTCGAACACAACAGGAGGGTTAAGAGGTAGTTTAATTACTTTATCCTCTTCATCTAACCCTTTATAACTGAAGGTGACGAGGCACATCCAAAGTGTGCACACTGTGTTTTTGGGAACATTTATTTTGGAACTACTTCCTTTAAACGAGCGTGTGTATTCATCCACTGCACTGTGACTATCTTCCTTTACATTATGGGCTTAAAACTGCCTTGAAATGTAAAATAACAGGATTTTAAACATGCAATTCAAAACGCCATTAATCGCGATTAACTATGGAAATTCTGCGATTAATCTCAATTAAAAAAATGAATCGTTTGACAGCCCTAGTTGGAACTACTTCATTTGAACGAGCGTGTGTATTCATCCACTGCACTGTGATCATCTTCCTTCCTTTACCTTATTGAATTTGAACTATTTAATTTTAAAATCCAGCTTTTGGAGAGGTTTTCATTTCTGTCTCATAAAGAAAATAAATGACTTCAAGTTGAATTCAGGGGAAATTGAGTTGCTCTGAAAGGAAGTGGAGGGATATTATGTTTTCTTTCATCTGTCTCAGACTTTCACACATTCCTCTGAGAGACTGTTGAACCTGAAGGTAAAAATGTCACTTTGGTATGGATTCAAATTCAACACTCTTGACCGACTAATAATAAGCTTTTTATCAGAGGGTACTGTCCTGGTTTTGGTTTGTGTGGATATGGGTGTTACCTGAGAGGCAGGAAGCGGGTTTTGAACAGGATGGCTCCCAGAGTCCACTGGACCTCCTTGTCATAGACCAGCTTGACGGTTTTCAGACTCGGGTAGTCGCTGGGGAAACGGAAACCGGAGTGCAACACCTCGTACATCCAGGCCGACTTGAAACACTGAGTCCTGGTTTAACAATGAGAGCAGAGCGATCAGTCAGAGAGGGATAAGATCACAAAAGGACGAGCACTGCATCTACTGATAACTTTCACTATCTGATACTTTCTCAATTCATTTAATAGTCTTTTGAAAGAGTAAAAAAAGGAAAGAAGGAACAGTCAAAACAGACAAGGTTAAAATTAACTTTAATCCTTCCTTCCTTCCCTCCTTCCTTCCTTTCCTCTGTCCTTCTTTCCTTCCTTCCTCTTTTCCTTTCTCTCTCCCTCCTACCTTCCTTCCTCCGTCTTTCCTTCCTTCATTTTAACCCATGGCTTGTTTGTCTGACTAAAAATGTTCAATATTCTCAGAATATTAGGTCGGCCATCAAAGCCCCCCACCCCCCCACCCCGCCCTTTTTTTAATTTTTTTTTAAAATTTTTTTATTATTTTTTTTATTTTTTTTAATTTATTTTATTTACTTATCTTTTTCCTTTCTATTTGACTTTTTTTATTATTTATATATTTTATTTGTTTTTATTTTATTTTAAGTCTCCCCTTTATTTTACATAAATGTTTTAATTCCTTTCTCTTTGTGAGGGGAGTTTACAATCTGTACTGACTGAAGGTATATATATATATATATATATATATATATAAATATACACAATATACATGGCATATTAAATATAATGGACAGATTCAACCAATGCCGGAGATCAAGTCAGGACATTGATTCATTTATTCTGGTCTTGTTGATACTCATATACGAGCTTTTATTATTTATTTATCTGTTTTTATTTCTTATTTTTACTTTTCTTATTTTCTATCTTTACTTTTAATATATATTATATTCATTTAATTTTTCTTCTATTATTAAGTGTTATTACTGTTAATATACTGTACGTGAAGGGACTGTAAGTTTTGTGTAATGTTGAAAGTTTAAAAAAAAAGAAAAGTTCAATATTCAAATACCCAATTAACCATAATTTGAGAACTTGTAACCATCAAATATTTGACTTTTTTTTTGCTAAAGTGATTCCTCGATTATCGCAGGAGTTAAGGATTCATTTTCCAAAGGGACAGTAAATATCATCTGGCTGCACAGCTGCACCTCCAGCTGTCTCAGAGCTGCAGTTACAGTCCAACATGCGCCACCTGCTGGCCAGAAACGGAACAGCAGCTCAGACCAGCAGATGTAGATTCACTAGTTTGAATCTAAGTATTAAATTTGACACTTAGTCTTTTTTCTTTTTTTCCTTTTTTTTTTTTTTTTTTTTTTTTTTAACAGGTGTTCATGTGAGAGTCTCATCTTTTATTTTTAACTTGCAAAGTATTAAAACCAGGGGTGTCAAACATCCGCCCCGACCCACTTCCTCTCTTCTTTTCCTTCCTTCTTTTCATTCTTTGTTACTTAATTCCTTCCTTCCTTCCATCTTTCCTTCCTCCTTTTCTTCCCGTCTTCTTTCCTTCCTTCCTTCCTCCTTTTCTTTCTTTGTTCCTTCCTTCCTTCCATCTTTCCTTTGTCTTCTTTTCCTTCCTTCCTTCCACCTGTCCTGTCTTCCTTCCATCTTTTCTTCCTTCTTCTCTTTCCTTCCTTTCTTCCTTCCATCTTTCCTTTCTGTCTTCTTTTCCTTCCTTCCTTCCTTCCTTCCTTCCTTCCACCTGTCCTGTCTTCGTTCCATCTTTCCTTCTCCTCCTCCTTTTCCTTCCATCCTTCCTTCCTCACTCCTTGACTCCTTCCTTCCTTCCTTCCTCTTTTCCTTCCTTCCTTCCTCCCTCCTTTTCTTCCTTCCTTCCCCTTTTCCTTCCTTCCTTCCTCCCTCCTTTCCTTCCTTCTTCCTTCTCCTCCTCCTTTTCATTCTGTCCTTCCTTCCTTCCTTCCATTTGTCCTTTCTTCCTTCCTCCCTCCTTCTCTCTTTCGTTCCTTCCTCTCTCTTTCTTCCCTTCCTTCTGTCCTCCCTTCCTTCCTTTCCTCTGTCCTTCTTTCCTTTCTTCCTCTATTCCTTTCTCCCTCCCTCCTACCTTCCTTCTTCCTCCCTCCCTCCTTCTCTCTTTCGTTCCTTCCTCTCTCTTTCCTCCCTTCCTTCTGTCGACCCTTCCTCCCTCCTTCCTTCCTTTCCTCTGTCCTTCCTTCCTTCCTTCCTCTTTTCCTTCCTTCCTTCCCCTTTTCCTTCCTTCCTTCCTTCCCCTTTTCCTTCCTTCCTCCCTCCTTTCCTTCCTTCTTCCTTCCTTCTTTCCTTCTTCCTCCCTCCCTTTCTTCCTTGACTTGAGGACAACAGGAGGGTCAAATAGAAGACTTGCTTGTTGTTTGTTTCTTTCCTCCCTTCCTTCCTTCCTTCCTTCCTTCCTTCCTTCCTTCCTCTGACCCCTCTGATTAAAACTGTAGCATATATAACTTACTGAATACTGAGAGAGAGTGCAGAGTCATTCTACAGAGAGAGTCTCCTTTGCTGAATATTTAAATCATGAACTTTGGGTGAAGAAGTAATTTTACTAATCAGCTGTTTATTGGTGCGACAGGTGGCCGTGACTATTCCTCCAGACATTCACACTTAGTCTCAACATAACTGATGATGACCAACATGGCTGACGAAGCTTTTATATCGAGTCCAGTTCACAGATATTTAAAAAAAGGGAAAGAAAAGTTAGAAATACATTTTTTTTTTTAAATCTTGCAGGAATGAAAAAAGTCTTTGGTGTTTTACAGATGGTTCAGGTCAGAAGAATGTTGCTGAGGAAAGCTGCACTCTTTAATCCCTTCCTTCTGTCCTCCCTTCCTCCTTCCCTCCTTCCTTTCCTCTGTCCTCTTTTCCTTTCTCCCTCCCTCCTACCTTCCTTCTTCCTCCCTCCTTCTCTCTTTCCTCCCTTTCTTCTGTCCTCCCTTCCTCCTTCCCTCCTTCCTTTCCTCTGTCCTCTTTTCCTTCCTTCCTTCCTTTCCTCTATCCTTCTTTTCTCCCTTCCTCTTTTCCTTTCTCCCTCCCTCCCTCCTACCTTCCTTCTTCCTCCCTTCTTTCCATCCTTCCTTTCCTTCTTCCTCCCTTCCTTCCTCCCTCCCTCCCTTCCTCCCTCCTTCTCTCTTTTTCATTCCTTCCTCTTTCTTTCCTCCCTTCCTTCTGTCCTCCCTTCCTCCTTCCTTCCTTCCTTCATTTTAACCCAAACCATGATCACAGCTTCACACCTTAAAACATCATTACGGATAATCGTTCATTAATCTTAATCGAGGTTAAGAGTTCGATTAATCGTGATTTTGATTTTTGCCATAATTGCCCAGCACTAGGAGAAGGGTATAAGTGTACATTCAAGGAGGGTCATTAGTTAGTATGTATTTTACATAGTCTACCAGTCTAGTTTTAGATGTTCAAGGAGCCACCCTGTCTAGAAAAACATGTTTACGAATGATAAATAGAATAGCTGGCAGAGCCCCAGAAGGATTTCACAGTATGCTTGAAATGCTTATCGGAAATATCTGACCTTTCTGTAAAAGGTATAAGAACCTTGTACTCAGTGTCTCGTGCATGAGGACATGAACCGAATAGCTTGAATAAACCGTGCATGCTTCGAGAGAAAGAATTCCTGATTTGATTCATCAGCATGGAAACGCTCATCATCAGGTCATGCTCTTGGTCTTTATTTAATTTTCTCTTTGTCTTTACAGCTTGAATAAAATGAGAGAGTGAAACTTTTAATTATGAAATGACTCCACTTCAAAATAGTGTCCAAAAAGTGTCCATTAAATAAAATGGAGATGAACTAAATTAATATGTTTCTTATGTTTTTTGAACACAGACAAACACAAAAGTGATGTGAGGGCTTAAATTAGTGACACTTATCAATATAAAGCAGACTTTTCCTTTATTCATCTGGAGGCTGGTCTGATAAACACAGAACAGCTCCCCCTTGTGGAGGCTCACACAGAGGTGCTTCACATCTAAAACAAATCCTTAACCCTTAAATACTGTTCAGGGTCTAATTTGACCCATTTTTCTACATTTGAGAGAAGAAAAAAAACATTAAAAACTTTTCTTTTAGTTGGAAATTTCACATATATTTCACTTTAATCAGTGTAATAACAATATTATATTGTGTATATTATCACTCAATACCAATATTACTCTTAATAATGTCAGGATTATTTTTTATTATATATTTTTTACTATTTATGTTCTCATCGTTTTTCGTACTTATTATTTATTGTTCTTTATTCTTTTCTTATTGCTGCTCTTCTATTTTACCATCCACCTGCTGCTCTAATAATGCAAATTTCCCCACTGTGGGACTAACTATCTGTCTACCCACAACACCGACATGTTTGTTTGAATCCCACAGCTAATGATTCAAGATTCAAGATTCAAAACATTTTATTGTCTTGGGAAATACCTGACATGCTGTATACTCTCAGTTGCCAAGTGTCATCACAACTGCATCTATCCTGCATAATGTCTGATGATCCGGGCCCAGCATTTAATATACGTGCATTAAGAAAGAACTTCACCTCATCTTTGAATCTTCAAGATCATCACAGAAACATCTGCTCTCAATGAAGAAGACATTTGTTGAGGATGAAGACGAGTGAAGAAGAAGAAGAAGCGAGAAGAAGAAGAAGAAGAGGAAGCAAGAAGAAGAAGAAGAAGAAGAACTTACTTGAGTCTGCTGATGTCGGCCTGCTGAGAGAACAGCTTGTTGTCCAGACGCTGTTTCAGTGTCGACCACCTGGTGGAGCAGTAGTCCTGCAGACAAACCAAAAAACAGACGCCAACCTTTAAACTCTCCACGAACAAATAATACCAAAAAATAAAAAAACAAAATCAGAATTCTTCTCAACCCAGTTACAGTTTTTTTATCATCATGTTTGTGGTTACCGTGGCGAACTTGGAGTACTTCTCGCTGTCGTACTGTCCTCCGATCCTCAGCACGTCCTCCATACAGTAAAAAAACTCGGAGAAGCCGTAAAACTCGCTGTTGCTGAAGTTGATCGGAGCCTGGAGAGACATTCAAAGCGTTTAGAAGTTAAATTCAGGCATTTCTAGGATTTCATTATTTCATGGTTATAGAAACAAATCTAAGCTCAGTGGCAGCGTCTTGATTTATTATTAGTTTATATAAATGTAAAAGGATGCTGCACATTTATAGATTTATGGTAACTATGCAAGTTTATTGAGACTAATTTCTTCAGACCTTCATTACACTATAGTGAGGCACACTACTGAGCCATACCTGGTAGACACCTCCGGGTGACATGGTGCCGTTGTGCAGACAGAGGAAGGGTCGTACGGCTTCCTGACACCGAGCCCAGTCGCCCTGACCCCTCACGTACAGGGTGCGGTTGTCCCGGGAAACCGTGTCTGACAGACCGACCGGCAGACACGGGTCCAGGTAGGGCTTGTCCTCACTCAGGCCGGTCTGTGCGGTTAGAAACCTGGAAAACAAGGGACACACTCAATCAGTATTCACACAAAGGGGTCAAATTATGTGCATTTAAATAAAGGATTTAACAATATAAAGTGTAACACATTAGCATGGATAAAGAAATATATTAGAATAATAGATAATAAGTAATGGATTCCCAGTAAAAACCGCTAAACTATATTCTACATTAAGTACCATCTGGTTGGATTTAGCAAAAACGGCAAAAAAGATTCAGTTTCTCAGAAAATCCCAACTCTCTGTTCCTTTAAATAATAGCTCAAGACTTTTCTGTTTTTATTAAATCCAAATTTTAGGGTTAATATCTCACTCTTGCCGAGCGAGTTAAGATGATGATAGTTCACACAACACATGGTGGTTTTTAATAATCAGTCGGTAAACTCGGCATTGTCTGATGCAGGCTGAAAAATGTGCACTTTTATTTACAGTTAAACGTGTGTTTCAACTTCTGTCAAACTAACGGAGCTGCGGTGGCTTCCTGTGTAAGTTTTCAATTATTGTGCGCTTCTCATTATTATTAACAAACAACGCTGGAGCTTGTAAAATTACGGGAGATTCCCGGAAGAGAAGACAAAACGGGAAGGTGGCGGGAGATGGGTCTAAAATACGGGAGCAACCTGGGAGAAACGGGAGTGTTGGCAGCTATGTTCTCATGTAGTCCAACTGCTACATGAACGACATGCATCTGCTCTGTGAGTCACGGCTGCAAACACATTAAGACATTTGAATGCCAATTAAGGCCTTATTTTTAGATTAACAAATCTGTGGGAACCCTGAGTTTTCCAGGTCAGCAGGTGGCGGTAATGCACATATAAGCTTGTTTGTCAGCCGCCATTAAAACTTAAAAGAAGAGAAAAAAAGCTTCCACACTGCTACAGATTTAAAAACAACCTCATTCACTCTAAATCAGCCAACATGGCAGAAGGAAACGTTACTATAGATGTGAAAGAAGCTGATTTTTAACAATGTGATGCAGGAGGAATGGCAGCATACGGAGGAGGAGGAGGAGGAGGAGGAGGAGTTTGTGTGTGTGCATACGAACCTGTTCTTAGCCAGTGTGTTGTTGAGTAGCTGATCCTCGTAACGCTGTCTGGCCATGTTTCCTCCAAAGCCGAGGAAGGTGGTGACGTAGACTCGGTACACGTGTTGCGTGTGCTCCACATCGCAGCCCAGGTTAAACTCGGCGAGAACGCTCTTCCCCGCCTCCTCCTAAAAAAACCCCCAAACCAACACATTTAGATGTTACACAAAACCAACACCATGGATCAACATGATGATGAGAGTCCTGCTGTGATAGATGTTTCACTCCTTACCAGAGTCATTATAGTTCACTAAAACTAAAACTAGCACTGAAGAAATAGTTTAATCAACTGAAATAACAATAAAAACTAAATAAAAGCTTCAATGAACAACACAAAAATAACTAAATCTAAACTGAATTGCAGATAAAATCAGAACAGGCTAGGTGGCAGCAGAGCGGACGCCAAATAACGCACAAGAAGAAGATGATTAAACATGTAATTTATGATTTTCTAGAAAGAAGAAGAAGAAGAAACAGAAGAAGAAGAAGAAGAACAAGAAGAAGAAGAAGAAGGAGAAGGAGAAGAAGAAGAAGAAGAAGAAGAAGAAGAAGAAGAAGAAGAAGAAGAAGAAGAAGAAGAAGAAGAAGAAGAAGAAGAAGAAGAAGAAGAAGAAGAAGAAGAAGAAGAAGAAGAAGAAGAAGAAGAAGAAGAAGAAGAAGAAGAAGAAGAAGAAGAAGAAGAAGAAGAAGAAGAAGAAGAAGTGCCAGGCAGAAAATGAAACTAAACTAAAACTACTTCATCACTTCTTAAACTAACTAAAACTAAACTGGAATAAAAATCACAAACTTAAAAACTAGGAAAAAAATGTAGAAAACTAATGAAGATGTAAAAACTATGATGTAACAACCCAGCTTCTTACTTGTTCTGGTGAGCTGAACGTGATGGCGCTGGGAACCTCGTAGGCGATCTGCAGCGAGGCTCCGCCCATATCTATAATGCCCACTGTGCGCCGCCTGCTGATTGGCTGCTGGTTCTGCGACCCCGTCGTCACCTCGACAGTGGCGTCCTCTGAGAAACATTAAGGAAACCATTTTAGCTTTTTTTAATTTTTTAATTTTTTGCACATCTGAAGAGAAAAAAAAGGCCTCATAAAAAACCTGAGCACACGATTCCCTTCCACACTCACCGTCGTCAGCGTGATCAAAGCGACCCAACACGAAGTTAATACCGATCCATGCGTACACTCCTGCAGGATTCAGCAGCAGCAGCAGAAACATGTCCGATAAAAAAAACACAAAGCAGGCGAGCAGCGGTTAGAAAACATAAATCCTGCAAAGGTTAATGTTGCATTCCTTTAATTTAGTAAATAAATACTCCAATAGGCCTGTCTCCTCCTCCTGCTCCTCCTCACCTTCCTGCTTCCCTGAGATGACCTCGGCATGCGACTGTGAAAACAGGAAGTCAAACTCCAGAGGAACATCGGTGACCAGGTCCTCCAAGATGGCCGTCTGTTGGCTACACACAGAGAAGTACAGTGTTTTTCTGACTATCGGCTTCTTAAATGTGAAGATTTACAGATTTTTCTTTCCTTTGTCATAAATGATAGAAAACAAGACAGAGATGATAATTCTACTCTAATATTAAAAATTTAGTCTCAACAAACCATAACGTTCCTCTTACCTCTCTGGCAGCAGCCTCATGCCGGCGGTGCAGAGGATGTAGAGCGGCGTCTCCTTGTGTTTGTTTTTCGGGACGTGAGCGGCGGCGAAGCTGAGGAGAGGATGGAGGTAGTCGCTGGCCTGCGTTGGCGTCTTTGCCAGAGTGGAGATACCTAAAAAACGACCAAGACAATGCCGCCATTTAGGAGTAGGCTTAAAACTTTCCTTTTTGATAAAGTTTATAGTTAGGGCTCTTAGAGCTCTTAGCTTATGCTGCTATAGGCTTAGACTGCCGGGGGACTCCCATGATGCACTGAGCTCCTCTCTCCCCCTCCCTCTCTCTCTCTATCCATCCATCTATATCCATTAACATTCATGTCCTATTAATGCATTCAATAAGCTAAACTTCTTCCCTGGAGTTGTCTGTTTTCTAGCTCCACATAGTGAACACAGGAAGTGATATTTCACCACTTGCGTATGAAGACGTCTACGTGCGCGCCCTCCAACAGAGCCGCAGCCCGACATGCATGGGGGGACGAGGGCCCGTTTATCGCTGCTTGCAGCTTTAATTATTATTACTCATTTATTTATTTATTTTTGGCAATGAGAGGTGGGGAGGTGGTGAACTATCCAAAAAAATGGAGGAACAATTTTTTTTTTTGCTGTAGAAAGTATGTTGTTTTTTTACTTTGTACATATGTTGCTCTTGCCATTAAATATAAATTACAAAAAAAAAAAGATGAATTCAGCCATGTTTTTATGCGTTTAATTTAACGATGTTTCCAATAGCACCACTTCTTCCATTAACAGTGCTACAGTACAGTACATCCCAAGGGTTCAAAGTGCCACGTAGACTTTAAACTGTTGTTCCCAGAGCAAACTGAGTGTATCTAATCTGTCTGCTGTGACTGAGATAACATGAAGTCACAGCTGGTGCTGCTGAATGACGGAAAACAGCCACACAGTGATCATCAGGTATGTTATCAAACCTTATAATATTTTTCTTTTTTTAAACCACCATGTGTGTTCTGTCTTATCTCTTTCACACAGTCTGTCTTTCACACTTTTTTTTTGGCTGTGAGTCCTAAAACACACACACACACACACACACACACACACACACACACACACACACACACACACACACACACACACACACACACACACACACACACACACACACACACACACACACACAGTGATAAGCAATGATCCTGTTTAACAATGAATGAGCTCTGACTGACTGACTGACTGTGTCTCAATGGAGCTATTGTGAAGTCCCACATTAAGAAAACAGCCATGATTCCCGCAGACGAACGAGACACAAGAGTCCTTTTCACCGCTGACTTCGCTGCATTGACTCTGAAATTATTAATAATATAGAAATGGAATAAATACAGTAGCAGCCGTAACTTCATGGCTGGTTCTTGATGAAAAATGGCTCCGTTTTCTGTCCCCGAATGAGTCTATAAAGATCTCACTACAGCTGTTTAGGGTAGCTAGGGTAACTAATCATACTGTAGATCAGTTTCTTTATCAATTGACTAATCATCAGAAAACAAAGGGAAAATGCCTCTTATGATGTTAGAGTCAATCGAAGTCTACAAATGTCGTGTTTTGTGTGATTAATCGTCCAAAAAATTTAAAAAATATTCAATTTAAGGTCATGAAAGAGGCGTAAAAGCTTCCAGTCTTCACATTGGAGAAGCTCTAACAAGTAATTGTTGGTGGTTGTCCTTAAAAAAACAATAAACAATTACTGAATTATCAAAATAGTTGCAGATTTATGTGGATAGACTAATTGTTGCAGCAGACTTTTTGTATCTTTTGGTTCTTGATCAAAAACGGCTCAATTTTCTGTCCCAGAATGAGTCTGTAATGGACTCTCTACCAGTTTCCCGATCAATTGATGAATCATTTGGTCTATAACATATCAGAAAACAAAAGGAAAATGCCTGTTATGATCTTAGAGTCAGAGTGATGTCTACAAATATCGTGTTTTGTGTGATTAACCATCCGAAAAAAATCCAAAAATATTCCATTTACAGTCATGAAAGAGGCATAAAAGCTTCCAGTCTTCACATTTCAGAAGCTGTAACAAGTAAATGTGAAGAAGGAAAGAAGGACAAATAATCTCATTATCAAAATAAATGCAGATATCTGTCATCGTTGCAGCTCTACAGCTCTCTCTCTCTCCTTAAACCCCTAATCGACCGAGGCCGTTCCTGTGCCGCCGGTTCAAGGCCAATGCTTAATTTGGAACCGGTTTTCCTGTTTCGACAGACAAAGAACTGACTCTCGGCCAGAAAAACTGGTTCCACAGTGGCCCCAGGTCTTTGTTGGACTAGAAGAACGAACTGTTTACGTCATTAGGCGGGATTATCGTGACCAACCGAAACAACAAGACCAGTTCCAGTTAATGGAGAAGGGGTTTTATAGTCTTATTTAGTGCTGGGCAATTGTGGCAAAAATCAAAATCACGATTAATTGAACTTTTAACCTGGATTACGATTAATGAACGATTAATCTCCACCCTTGATGAACTATGATGTATTTTCACAGTTTCTTTAGTTTAGTATTTTCCACTGCTGCCCTCACACATGAGGATCTTTAGGGAGTGAAAATAAAGATGTTTTAACCTTCATGTCGTCCTCCCGGGTCAAATTGACCCCCGTCTGTTTTGACTGTTCCTTCTTTCTTTCTTTCTTTTCTTCCTTCCTTCCTTCCTTCCTTCCTTCCTTCCTTCCTTCCTTCCTTCCTTCCTTCCTTCCTTCCTTCCTCATGGTTTGGGTTAAAATGATTACTGGAGACAACTTTTCAAATTCCTTAAAGATATGCAACCTTTGCTGTCATGGCAACAGTGAACACCATGATTAACTGGCATGAGCAAGATTAAGTCGATTAGAGTTTCTAAATGTCGGTTTCGATTGGTTTGATTGTGTCCAAGATTTTTGGCATAGTAGCAATTTAAAGCAAAGATGTGAACCTAAAATCTAACCTACATTAACTAGAAGGCATTAAAACACCCGTTAAATGACGATAACGGACTAAAAGCCACCGGTTCGTCCTCCTCACCAGGTTTAATCTTCTTGACGACCGGTTTGCGTTCGCGGTCCCTCATCTGTCGGATGTCCAGCAGGGTGTGGGGGTTCCCGTTGTGGGGGGGCCAGTAGTACACGAAGACCCGGGAGCCGCTGCTGCCACAGTCCACCACGATGCCGTAATTCAGAGCCATGTTGAGGACGTCGGTGGACTCCATGGACTCAGCGATGGACAGATACCTGGAGGAGAACAAAACGGAGAAACAAGATGAGTGGAAGTATTTAACTACACAGCTGGATACGATGTGTCGGCTCCTTTCTACAGAATTAACGTCCAAAATGATCACTGTACAACTTATTCAAGCATTTTTATATAAAGATTGTTTAATGTGTTCATTTTATAGTTGTTTCATCTTTTATATTTGACTATTGCTCTTAAACCTCCTGTTGTCCTCGAGTCAAGGAAGAAAGGGAGGAAGAAGGAAGGGAAGGAGGGAAGGAGGAAAGAAGGAAGGTGGGAAAGGAAGGAAAGGAGGGAGAAAGAAGGAAGGAAGGAAGGAAAGGAGGGAGGGAGGAAGGAAGGGAGGAAGGAAGGAAAGGAGGGAGGAAGGAAGAAGGATGGAAAGGAGGAAGGAAGAAGGATGGAAAGGAGGAAGGAAGGGAGGATGGAGGAAAGAAGGAAGGAAGGGAGGATGAACAGAAGGAAGGAAGAAAGGACGGAAAGGAGGGAGGAAGAAGGAAGGAAGGAAGAAAGGATGGAAAGGAGGGAGGAAGAAGGAAGGGAGGATGGAGGAAAGAAGGAAGGAAGGACAGAAGGAAGGAAGGGAGGAAAGAAGAAAGGAAGGAGGGAAGGAAAGGAGGGAGAAAGGAAAGGAAAGAAGGGAGGAAAGAAGGAAGGAAGGAGGGAAGGAAAGGAGGGAGAAAGGAAAGAAAAGAAGTGAGGAAAAAAGGAAGGAAGTGAGGAAGTAAGGGAGGAAAGAAGGAACAGTCAAAACAGACAGGGTCAATTTGACCTGGGAGGACGACACAAAGGTTAACCCTTTACATCCTGTTCATATTCTCATACTCTCATAGACTCATAATTAATCTCTACACCAATTTTCATTCATAAATTCCCCATCAGTCATTAATAAATGTTCGGAAACGTCTGGCTAAAAGAAATGTTTTTGTTTGTGATATTCTGTTAATTTTTATTTGCTTAAAACTGGAAACTGGGTTTGGAAAGGTGCTATAGAGATAAAAGTTTTTTATTATCTCCATATAATAATCTTCTCTATCCTGCGGACATGTACACAGTCAGTGCGACAGGTTTCATTCACACTGCCGAAGCCCACACAGAAATATTCATCATTATATAAGATTCCTGAAATACTAGCAGGTGTCAGAGTGATTAAACACACCTCAGTCTTCTTATGAAATAAATATAAATATCCTCATTTAAAATCAGGATGTGACGGTGTTACATCATTTAATCACAATATAAATGTGAGTGTAATTCAGGTACTGAGAATAAATGTGTCATTAAATTACAATTTACCCTAACAGGTGAACTTAGATCTTAGGAAGGAGGGAAAGAAGGAAGGAAGGAAGGAAGGAAGGAAGGAAGGAAGGAAGGACGGAAGGAAGGCAGGCAAATAGGAAGGAAGGAAGAAAGGAAGGTTGGAAGGAAGGAAGGACAGATGGAAGGAAGGAAGGAAGGAATGATGGACAGAAGGAAGGAAGGAATGATGGTCAGAAGGAAGGAAGGACGGACGGACGGACGGACGGAAGGAAGGAAGGAATGAAGGAAGGTAGGAAGGAAGGAAGGAAGGAAGGAAGGAAGGAAGGAAGGAAGGACGGAAGAAAGGCAGGCAAATAGGAAGGACGGAAGAAAGGCAGGCAAATAGGAAGGAAGGAAGAAAGGAAGGTAGGAAGGAAGGAAGGACAGATGGAAGGAAGGAATGATGGAATGATGGACAGAAGGAAGGAAGGAATGATGGTCAGAAGGAAGGAAGGAAAGAAGGACGGACGGACGGACGGACGGAAGGAAGGAAGGAATGAAGGAAGGTAGGAAGGAAGGAAGGAACGAACAAATGAATGAAGAAAGCAAAGAAGGAAGGACACAAGGAAGGAAGGAAGGAAGGAAGGAAGGAAGGCAGGAAGGAAGGAAGAAAGGAAGGAAGAAAGGAAGGAAGGAAGGAAGGAAGGAAGGAAGGAAGAAAGAAAGGAAGGACAGATGAAGGGAACATTTACCCTAACAGATGAAAACATTGGTTAGAAAATTAGAAAAGCCATCAAATGTCTTCATGATTAAATCTACAGAGTAACTTTTCTCTGGTTGCCGATAGAAACACCTGCAGTCAGAGTTCAACTTTACTTTTTATCTGTCTGACTTCAAAACATAAAACTGTTCTCACATAACTGGTTATCATGTGTTTACTGAGCATGTTGCAGCTGTGAACAGTCACAGAGTGGTTTACATAACAGAGGCGGAGTGTGTGGTATTTGGTTACAACATTAACAGATCAAGAGAAGCTTAGTTAGAATTAGGACCGCAACCTGCAACTAACTCACTTTCATTACTGATTCATCCGAAACTTATGTTCTCCAGTAACTGTTTAGTCCTCACTCTAAGGCCCCGTTTATACGTAACCGGTTATTTAGACCAGGGGTGTCAAACTCATTTTCATTCAAGGGCCACATACAGACCAATTTGATCTCATGTGGGACGGATCATTAAAAAGATGGAAGGAAGGAAGGAAGGAAGGAAAAGAAGGAGGAGAAGGAAGAGAATACAATAAGGAAAGATGGAAGGAAGAAAGGGAGCAAGGACAGATGGAAGGAAGAGAAGAGAAGAAGGAAGGAAGGAAGGAAGGAATGAAAGATGGAAGGAAGGAAGGAAGGAAAGAAGGACTGATGGAAGGAAGGAAGGAAAAGAAGATTGGAAGGAAGCAATGAAGGAAGAAAGGTAGGAAGGACAGACGGAAGGAAGGAAAAGAGGAAGAAGGAAACTGGGCCGGATTGGACCTCTTGGCGGGCCGGTTCTGCATGTTTGACACCCCTAATTTAGACGCAAACGGAGAATTCGCCCCTGAAAACGATGCTGTTTAAAAACTCTGTTCAGCTTAAGTCTGAGTCAGTTACCCTGGCAACATACTCCGTGAACCTAACCTGCTCGCCGGCAGGTTTTCTTCAACTAACCCTGAGTTTCTCCTCCTTTTTAGTTGAAGCCTGCAGACTGAAGGAGCTGTCAGACATGGTGTGTCCTTTTCTTAAAGAGTGTAAACGGAAACTTTTCTGATAACGGACTGGTGTGCATGCAGTTTTTTTTGTAAACGGAGAGGATGAAATGTCCGTTTATGAAAATAGCCGGGCACGTGTAAACGTAGTGTCAAGTTTCCCTCCACTCTAACACACCTGATTCTAATCATTAACTTGTTATCAAGCAGCTGAAGCTCGTCAAAGGGCTTCAGAATGAGTTCATTATTAGAATCAGCTGTGTTAGAGTAGAGGAGAAACCTGAAAAAAGCAGGGCAGTAGCTCTACAGGAGACCACTGCTGTAGGAAATGTGATACAGTAGTAATTTATTATCATATATGTCAAAGAAAAACAGCAACTAGTCACATTTAAGAGGCTGAAACTCTTAAAATATATTTGGCATGTTTGCTTGAACAATGACTGAAATCAGTAATCTATTGTCAAAATAGTTACTGATTCATTTTCTGTTGTTCAGTCAGTGAAGTGACGGGAAGTAGCAGAATAAATAAGTCATTCACAGTTTCCCAGAGCTCGAGGTGCAACTGTATCTCCAAACGTCTTGTTTTGTCCAGATCAAGAGCAGCTTAGTTAGAATTAGAGCTGCAACTTTAACCCTTACTTTCATTACTGATTAATCTGCCAGTTATTTTTACCATTAACTGGTTAGTCTAGGACATGTGGGGAAGCTTAGTGAAGAAATGGCATTCACAATAGCAAATACTCACATTCGAGAAGCTGAAAATTGACTGAAACGACTAATTGATTGCCAAAATAGTTGCTAAATTCTTTTTCTCTAGTTAATTTGGTTTATATAAAAGCTGGAAAAAGGCTTTCACAGCTCAAGGTGATATATTAGAATGTCTTTTGTTTTGTCCAGCCAATAGAAAAACCTAAAAATATGCAGTTTTCAGAGGTGTAAGTAAAGAAAAAGCAGCAAATCCTAAACCTGTAGAAGCCATCTGTAAACACCAAGAGATTAAATGACTAGAATAAACCTAAACATCGTGTGTGTGTGTGTGTGCGTATGTGTGTGTGTGTGTGTGTGTGTGTGTGTGTGTGTCCAGCTCTTAAGCAGTAAGTGCATCCGTCCACTCACTTGTTGAAGTGGGCGTCGGGTCGCCTCTGGCTGCCCCACAGCTGCCTCTGGTAGGTTCCCAGCAGGAGGAGGGCGGAGGTGAAGAAGAGGATCAGCAGCAGGAGCAGCCTCTGTCTGGGAGCACAGCCCAAAGACAGCAGGGACACGCTGCAGTACCAGGAGGCCGGCAGGCAGGAAAAAGTGATCCTGTCGCGGAGGGAGAAGAAAAAAGAAACATAAATGATGGAGACCCAAACATCAGGACTTGTCACAATAACTTTCTAATAAATGCTGAAGTCAGTTTATTACCTTGCCATAAGTCTGCGTTGGGAAAGTACAAGATGTCACAGTCGTCACCTCATGGTGCCAGGATCCTGTCCAGAGTGGGATGCTGGTATTCTGCGTGAAGGAAAGATTTAAAAAGAGAAGTCTTTAACAATGTAAATTACGAGTTCCCTGATTTTAAGAAAATACAATAAAATATCAATCTGGGGACTTTTAGTGTGCCAAGAAGAGTTACGACAAGCCTGCTCTGTGTCTTAGATTTATTTTTATTAATTTCTGTATTACTTTCTACTATTAACCACAGATATAAATATACAGTGTAGGATATCTGCCACATTTACAGTCACATTCCCTCTTAGTGTTTCCCTGTTGAGCTGTGGTGGAAGTATAGTAACAAAAAGAGGCACGTTGGCACTAATAACGCTGTGATGTTGAAACATATGGACTTGATTTGCCTCATTTGAACAGCTGAAGCTTCACATTATCCTCAAATAAATATTTAAATGCTTATTTGTTGTTGTAAACACATTATGAAGGGATCTTCTACTAGTCAGTATGAACAGAAGGAATGATTACATCAAGAAAAAACAGGTTTCAATGTTCATTTAAGGCTCCTGATTTGCTCAGTGATACCTGTAGCTTAGCCAGTGAGATCAATAAATAACTAATCTATAAATAATGACAGAATAACCTTACTGTACATTATAGTATTCCTCTATTTCTCTTGGTACACTACTGTTATAGCCTCAAATTTGAGCATTACTGCTACAGGCTACAATAAGAGTGGATTATCTGGTAGTTATATAACTATAAAACTGTTGCATAAAACAAAATAGTGGGACACAGAAACCTACATTAGCTCCAATAGCAGCTAGTGTTGGTATGTTTTAATGACGTTTCTAGTCAATTACAAACAGGTGTCACGTCGAAATTGGTAGCCCCGTTAAAAAGTGTCCCCCCTCTACTCCAATATAACAATATAACCACAACCAGCTGTCTGAAGAGGGGCTTAACTTTAACCCTAAATCAACTAACCTGCAATCATAACCTAACTTGGATGTGATGGTATGATAAAACACATTTTTAACAGAAAAGAGACAGAGGGGCATCAATTGAGACGGGGTACGAACTTCGATGTAACACCGGCAAACGCAACGGTTCCACTGCTGCTGTATAGGATATAAACTCACCTAAAGAAGCCTCTCCTCCGCCATAACTGGAGTGTCCGTGTGTTAAATGTGTTGTCCCTTCGGTGGAGACGATGGTTATATATCTCCTTCTCTCACTTAAACTTGAGACAAGATTGTTTTTTAAAAAGAAGAAGACGGCGAGGCGTTAAAGGGAAAGAGAGAAGAGAGAAGACAAGACGGATGCCCAACAATCTTCCGGTTGGCATACGTGATTACGTCAGCGATAGCGAACACGTAGCTGGGTTTGAAATGCTGCGTTCAAAACCTTCAAACGCAGTAGGAAAAATGAAGACGCATGTTAAAAATGTATGGTGGCCGAAATGCAAAACAACAATTACAAAGCGTGAAAACACTTTTACAAAGCTTGAGACAAAAAACTTTTTTTTACATAATATACAACAAAATTATATATTTTAACATTTTTTATTTTATTTTATAATGATGGTGGAAAAATGTCTATGGCTCACCGATAACAGACATACAGTATACAGAAATTACATAAACACCCTAGAATCCATAAAATTACATAAAATCATTTCCTATACATAAAATACATAAATTATGTGAAGCATAGAAGTACAAGTACATAACACTTCCTGTGTGCTCATTGATCATTGGCAAGTGTTTAAAATATTAATTGCACTTGGAAAAGGATATATAGGAATAGTTTGTGTTTGTGTAACATTTCTGTATGAAATATTTTGCCCAAATAATTAAATTATTATTCCCAAATGTCTCTTTTTCTTGTCCTCCTATTTCATGAAGACCAGATTTAATATGTTCATCTGCTTAGATCAAAGTATTATAGTTTATCCAATATTGAAAAGCCTCCCAAGAGGTCCTGGTTAATCTACAAGAGAGAAAAAAAGATGTTTTATAGTTTCATTGTCTGAGTTTGAAAGAGTACAGATGTTGTAGGAATAATTTGGTAAAGAGAGGACTCAACAACAAAAGAGAAAGATCAGCAGATGAGCGAATTTCAACACACAACACAGAACGTGCTATGGTAAAAAAAAAAAAAAAGGTGTTCACAGAATTGTCTTTTATACACACAGGTGTTACAAAACAACCTAAATACCTGTGGTGCATACGTCATACACTGTAACCTCATGGCAAGTCTTCTTGCATGGCTCTCAGCCAAGTTGAGAGTTACAGAAACAGACCCCAAGATCTCTGTGTATTAGGAAATGTATATTTCCTAATACACAGATATTTAAATCTAAATTAAATATTTGGTGTAAGAAGTCTTTACACAGGTAAATCTCGTCCATCATTTTAAAATGAACCTCTTTAGTCTTAGATGGAACCGGAAAGGAGAGATAACTGACTCTTATCTTAACTGTGGCATTACTAGTGTGTTCCTGTAACACATATTTCCTCTTCAAGGGTGTGGATTTACTGAATGTAAAATAAATAGTCTATTTCCGTTATGTTTTGACACACACACACACACACACACACACACACACACACACGGTAATACACACACACATATCAATTAGGTTAATTAAGTGTCAGGGATTATCTAAGCAAAAAAAGAAAGTTGAATCCAGCTTTTCAAACATGAGGGTTTTCTGCTTTTTGTTGCTTTATATCTTCTTTTTTATTGTTATTATTGTTATTTGACCTTTATTTATAAAGATAATCTCACTTTACCACCACTAATTAACTCTTTTACCGTAATTACACGTGACGCCCTGCATTACAAAATCATCACTGACAGTTAGAATCGTCACACTTTATTTTAGCCCGCCTCTTTTTTTTTTTTACCGACCGAATTGACCAATAGCAGCGCGTTCTGATTGATTGACAGCTGTGGTATCGAATCACCTGCTGAT
Source organism: Scomber japonicus (assembly GCF_027409825.1). Lineage (NCBI taxonomy): Eukaryota > Metazoa > Chordata > Actinopteri > Scombriformes > Scombridae > Scomber > Scomber japonicus. The sequence goes on from NC_070579.1 coordinate 7,219,114, forward strand.
TTTTTTTTTATAATCCTAATTACACGTGACGCCCCACGTGATGCATTACAAAATCGTCACTGACAGTAAGAATCCGTAACACTTTATTTTAGCCCGCCTTTTAGCCCGCCTCTTTTTTTACCGACCTAATTGACCAATAGCAGCGCGTTCTGAATGATTGACAGCTGCGGTATCGAATCACCTGCTGATTTTTATACCACGTGACGCCCCTGCATTACAATTGCATCACTGACAGTTAGATCCGTCACACTCGATTTTAGCCCGCCTCTTTTATTTTTTAACCGACCGAATTGACCAATAGCAGCGCCTTCTGAATGATTGACAGCCGTGGTATCGAATCACCTGCTGACTTTTACCGTGACTCACCGGACAAGCCCACCGATGTCCCCGCCGCAGCCTGCTTTACCCGCCACGCAGTAGCGGCCACCCACCACAGGCTCAACCCGGCCGGTGGACTCCTAATTCATTAAACCAACGGGGGGAAAAAGTACCGGGGACAAGTGGAGTCATCGATTTGAACAAGCTTTCACCGGGACTACATTTTGCATGGAAGCGGACGGATTCGTATCCCGGCGATCCTCCGTGGACACACCGGGCGTCGAGGGCGCTTCAGACATCCGATGGCTGGGTGGCCGTCTCATGAGCGCCACGGGAGGATTAGTCGCTGGTGCTCTTTCTCCCCCAACGAAAAGGATGACCGGGGAGCAGGACTTTACCCCGGCGGTGGTGTTGCACCGAGCAGCGACCCCCACTCCGGAGCTCTCGACCTCTGCTGCCGAGCCAGACATAGACTATGAAGGGCTTCCTCAGGGAGTCGCCACCAGCACACACATGCTTGCAGGATCCGTGGCTGGAATCATGGAGCATTGCCTTATGTATCCCATCGATTGTGTCAAGGTATCTAAAGCTTAAAAAACAACAACTGAACAAACATATAAACACATGCATATATTATGTAAACTTCAGGTTAGGCCTCAAAACAAGCCTGAGCTACATGCTAACAGGAGTAACCTTGCAAACAGAGGTCAGAAAGATAAATCAATTAAAACATATGATTTTAAAGCTTAATCTATAAACATGCGATGGGTTTAATACTGTAGTTTAGGTTAAGTTTGTAATATATTAGTGTTATCGTGCGTGTGTTATGTTTGTGTCCTCCTCTTATCAACTTACATAAACTAGCCTGATTAGCTAAACTGGTGTTATGGTGAAGTTGGTCACCCCTTTCAAATAACGTCCCTTCTCTTCTCCTCCTTCCTCTCCTGTTAAAATTATGTTTCTCATAGCTACAACATCTGCTTTTTAGAGTTGAGGTTATGGTTGAAGGGTTAAGGTAAGTTTGGGTGAAAGTTAAGCACCTCAGAAGATGGTTAAGGGTTATATTTTGGAGAAGAAAGAGAGGGGAACTGATGTCGACATAACAACGTACCCTGCTTCCATTATCGGACAATTACTTAACTACGCATTTTTTCTCTTTTTTCAATCATAAACTTTACATATAATCACAGTGTTGTCTTTTAAATAGCCAATGGGTCCACATTTTGTAACCTAATAGTTTTATTTTGTTGCTTTAATTCAATTGGATATAGACACATATATCACTCACAACAGCTAGAGACATTACTGCTAACATTGTGTTATACTGAGCCCCAAACCTTTGACCATTGCACTCTTATAAACAAATACATGTAGGAGGGAGGGGGGTTCATAGCACAGCATCGGCTTTGAGAGTTTAGGTTATGGTTACAGGTTAGAGCTGATTGGAGGATTAAAGTAAATTTGGGTTAAAGATAAGGCTGGGGAGCAGATTTCGACATAACACAGTGCTTCCATTATCGGACAACACATTTTTTTCTCCTTTTTTAATCATAAATCTTTACATATTATCACAGTGTTGCTTTTTAAATAGTCAGTGGGACCACACATGTACCACATTTTGTAACCTAATAGCAGAGTCCCTGGAAAAGTTATGAAATGAGGGGAAAAAAATGTCCAGGTCTGGAAATGGCTTGGAAAAATTTTGAATTAAGGATGACCCGCTCTGATATCAAAGATAACAGATATAAGACAGGTAGACAGACATCAATAGATTCAGTTAATATGACTATACTAATCATCAATCTCTATACTTTTAGCTTTTTAATGTCTTCTATTTTGTGATCTGGGGCCAATCACTTCCTCTACCCTCCTCTAACCCATCATTTAGTTGAGATCAAAGCTTCAAAACAGCTTTTAAAAGGCACCAAAAATACAAGAAATAACATCTACTCTGTTAAAAATGATCTGGGGGAGGAACCTTTTGTTAAACTACTTAAATTAAATCATGGAAATGTGGTAAAATATGATGGAAAAGTTTTGAAAATTCATTGGTAATAATGTGTGGTAACCCTGTAATACCATATAAACATGCATCACTCATAATTAATAGAGATATTACTGCTAACATTGTGCTATTCAAAGCCTTAAACCTTTGATTGTTGCTCTTATAATCATTTACATGTAGGGAGGAGATATTAGCACAATAAACCATAACAAGCAAATCAAGAGTTTATAGCTTTATAGTTGTGTGGCAATAGTGAAGCAATGTTTCTAGTAGACCAAATAAATAAGGAAAGGCTTCATAATAATAATAATAATGTCTGCAGGTCAGTTTATGATTTGCAGGGAAGACATTGAGGATTTTATAGTGGAGATAAGGGAAAAAAGTTCAATGTCAAGAGATAAAAGTGGGTGATTATTAACTCCAGATCACCAGGAAACCGTTGAGGATGAATTACTGTAAGGTAAAAAAAAAAAAAAAAAGACACGCTCAGGGCCGAGAAGAGGTGTGGTACTCTTTACAGATGTTTGAACAATTAGGCGTAAGTTAATAGTAAAACCTGTGATGACGCAACGTAGTCTTTACTCGTCTTACTCAACCACGTAAATCCATGTCAAGGTAAAAGCAGCAGACTCATTATTAACCTCTTAACTGCTGATTTACCTGCTGCAGAGTGTCTTAAACGTGCTTCTTCATTACATAACAGCTGTGTGTGTGTGTGTGTGTGTGTGTGTGTGTGTGTGTGTGTGTGTGTAATCTGACCTTAACCACCCCACCCCCCCACCCACCCCTCACTTAACCCCACCACCTCCCCCTCCTCACTCCTTCCCCACATGACTCCCACTCAGCAGTTACAGTTACACATGCAAAATGTCAGTATGCATATAAGACACGCTTCATTTAGACAGTGGTGTTTGATGGTCGCCGTTATTGCGCAATAATGCACAAACAAAAGAAGAAGAGAAGAAGAAATTTAAAAAAGGAGCTTCCTCTTTGCAGACAGGAGGGAAGTCTTAAGTTAAGTTTTTGGGATTGTGACACAACTTCTCTAATTTTTTGAAATATATATTTATTTCTTCTAATTCAGGGGAGTCAAACTCATTTTAGTTCAAGGGCCAAATTTGATTTCATGTGAGCCGGACCAATAAAAAGATGGAAGGGAGGAAGGAAGCAAGGACGGACGGAAGGAAACAAGAATGGAAAGAAGGGAAAAGTGATAGGAAGGGAAGGAATGACGTAAGGAAAGAAGGAAGGAAGGGCAAGGGAAGAAAGGAAAAGAAGACAGGAAGGAAAGATGGAAGGAGGGAAGGGAAGGAAATAAGGAGGGATGGAAAGATGAAAAGAAGAAAGGAAGGAAGGGAGGGCAAGGGAAGGAAGGAAAGATGGAAGGAGGGAAGGGAAGGAAATAAGGAGGGATGGAAAGATGAAAAGAAGAAAGGAAGGAAGGGAGGGCAAGGGAAGGAAGGAAAGATGGAAGGAGGGAAGGAAGGGAAAGAAGGAGGGATGGAAAGATGGAAAATAAGAAAGGAAGGAAGGAAGGAAAGGGGAAAGGATGAAAGGAAAAGAAGATGAAGGAAAGATGGAAGGAAGGAAGGACCGAAGGAAAGAAGGGAGGGAAAGATGAAAAGAAGGAAGGAAGGTAGGAAGGGAAGAAAGGAAAAGACAGGAAGGAAAGATGGAAGGAGGGAAGGGAAGGAAATAAGGAGGGAAGGGAAGGAATGACGGAAGGAAAGAAGGAAGGAAGGGCAAGGGAAGAAAGGAAAACAAGATAGGAAGGAAAGATGGAAGGAGGGAAGGGAAGGGAAGGGAAGGGAAGGAATGACGGAAGGAAATAAAGAGGGATGGAAAGATGGAAAAAACGGAAGGAAGGAAGGAAAGGGGAAAGGATGAAAGGAAAAGAAGATGAAGGAAAGATGGAAGGAAGGAAGGACAGAGGGAAGTAAACAAAGAAGGAAAGAAGTAAGAAAGGGAGGAAGGAAGGAAGGAAGGAAGGAAAGAAGGACAGATGATAGGAGAGTATAGGAAGGAAAAGAAGACAAGAAGGAAAGTGGTCCGGATTGGATGCCTTGGCGGGCCGGTTTTTGGCCCACGGGCCTCATGTTTGACACCCCTGCTCTAATTTAAAATATAAGAATAAAACTCACTGCAGCTTTTCTCTTCCACTTCTAAAAGTTGTTGAATTTCAAGTATTCTAAACAATGAAAATCAGAAAAGAGAGATGGGGGACAATTATTTTTGCTTTGCACGGCCGAATTTCGACCCGCGGGCCGCTGTTTGCCCCCCCCACCGCCCGCCGCCGCTGCCGTAGAGGAGAATAACGCTGAGTCAGCTCCACGATCCCAAACTGTACCTCAACACCAAACACCAGAGTAGGACAGGAAGCTGCTGGTAGTGAGGCTGTAACTCCTTTTAAACACCAATGATAGAATAAAAAGTCACATTTCAGCTTTTATCCAGACTCTTAACTTCCTCATATTGAATCAGAAGATTAATAAAAGTGCAGTTCTCATTTATTAAACCTTACAAAGCTCCTGTTTCTAACTTATTCTGCTGATGATTTTACTCAAATGAGAATTTTAATTAAATATGATGATACCTGAACACCAGAGTATGATAGAAAGCTATTAGAGTGATGCTAAAACCTCCTTTTTTAAACATAAATATTTCAAAATAAGAGTCTTTTATCATTTATCCAGACTCTTAACTTCCTCATATTGAATCAGAAGATTAATAAAAGTGCAGTTCTCATTTATTAAACCTTACAAAGCTCCTGTTTCTAACTTATTCTGCTGATGATTTTGACTCAAATGAGAAGATTAATTAAATAGAAACAAACCTCAGATGATACCTTAACACTAGAGTATGATAGAAAGCTATTAGAGTGATACTAAAATATAAATATTTCAAAATAAGAGTCTTTTATCATTTATCCAGACTCTTAACTTCCTCCTATTGTTTTTTTTTAACATTTTTTAAAGAAGATAAAGAAGGTGGAGCTCTAAAAAGCTATTAGAGTGATACTAAAACGTCCTTTTTAAAAAAAAAAAAAAAAAAAATCAAAATAAGAGTCTTTTATCATTTATCCAGACTCTTAACTTCCTCCTATTGGTTTTTATTTTTTATTTTTTTAAAGAAGATAAAGAAGGTGGAGCTCTAAATGGTGAATCAGAAAGCTATTAGAGTGATACTAAAACGTCCTTTTTAAAACAAAAATATTTCAAAATAAGAGTCTTTTATCATTTATCCAGACTCTTAACTTCCTCCTATTGTATTTTTAAGGTGGAGCTCTTACTTGTGAGTCTCCTGTTTACATCAAATTCCTCCATTTATTTATTTAATGAGGTTTTTTTTCCGATTCATGGTGATTTTTTTTTTTTCTTTTCTTTTTTTGTTTGCACATCAGCTGATCAGCGTTGGTCACCAGGTTATATATAAGAGGCCGTTTCAATTACAATGAGTTGCATCAGTTTTTAACTTATTCTGCTGATGATTTGACTCAAATGAGAAGATTAATTAAATATGATGATACCTTAACACTAGAGTATGATAGAAACCTATTAGCATGATACTAAAATCTCCTTTTTAAAACATAAATATTTCAAAATAAGAGTCTTTTATCATTTATCCACACTCTTAACTTCCTCCTATTGTATTTTTTTAATCTTTTATAAAGAAGGTGGAGCTCTAAATTGTGAGTCATTATCAGTGAGTTTCCTGTTTACAACAAATTCCTCCATTTTTTTATTTTTTTTATTTAATGAGGTTTTTTTTTCCGACTCATGGTGAGTTTTCTTTTTCTTTTCTTTTCTTTTTTTTTCTTTTGTTTGCACATCAGCTGATCAGCGTTGGTCACCAGGTTTTATATAAGAGGCCGTTTCAGTTGCAATGAGTTGCATCAGTTTCACATCAAGGTTTCACATCAGGCTCCTACAAAATAAAAGTTTTGACTCACTTAGAAGGAAATGAGAGTTAACCCTTTATTGGGCAAATAATTATATTTGGTAACTTCTGTAAATATCCCAAAATATCCTTCCTTCCTTCTTTCCTTCCTTCCTTCCTTCCTTTCCTTCCTCCCTGCCTTCTTTCTTCCCTTCCTCTTTTCCTTTCTCCCTCCCTCGTTCCTTATTTCCTTCGTCCTTCCTTCCTTCCTTTCCTTCCTTCAATCTATCCTTCCTCCCTCCCTCCTTCTCTCCTCCCATCCTTCTTTCCTTCCTCCATTCCCCTTTCTTCTTCCTTCCTTCCTTCTTTCTTCCCTTCCCCCCTCCTTCCTTCTCTCTTTCTTTCCTCAACCCTACCTTCCTTCCTTCCTTCTTTCCTCCATCCATCTTTCCTTTCCTTCCTCCCTCCGTTCTTCCTTCCATCCTTCCTTCCTTCCTTCCTTCCTTCCTTCCTCCCTTCCTTTCAATGAGTGTCCTATAAAGGGTTAAACAACAGGTTATTCTTACTTTTCTTACTTTTCATGTTATATATTTGTTATATGAAGCTTTGCAGACACTAATCTTAAACTCTAGTTCCTCATTCTTAGAAAGCTTTGAGCTAAATTTGAGGCCACCACCCGACAATCTGCCCCGAGGTCGGTCGAGTTCCTTCTGGTTATAAAATCTCCATAGCGACCAAAAACCAAGAGAGAAGAAGAAGAACGAGTTTAGTTCAGTAGGAATGAAGAAAAGGAAGAAATATAAAGAAACTAAAGCTGCAGAAGAAGCTCAAGGGTTTTTTTTTTTTTTCTACTTCCTCTTCTTGACCCAGAAAAAAAAAATATTTCAGCTCAAGGAAGTCATTTTTTTTTTTTTTACAGTAATGCTCGGCGGACAGCTTCCTCTATCGTTGAGGTTTAGCAGTAGTTATTTTGAAAAATACTGATATACCGTGAAACCGCTTTTATTTTGAAAAATACTGTGATATACCATGAAACCGCTTTTATTTTGAAAAATACTGTGATATACCGTGAAACTGCTTTTATTTTGAAAAATACTGTGATATACCGTGAAACCGCTTTTATTTTGAAAAATACTGTGATATACCATGAAACCGCTTTTATTTTGAAAAATACTGATATACAGTGAAACCGCTTTTATTTTGAAAATTACTGTGATATACAGTGAAACCGCTTTTATTTTGAAAATTACTGTGATATACCATGAAACCGCTTTTATTTTGAAAAATACTGATATACCATGAAACCGCTTTTATTTTGAAAAATACTGATATACCATGAAACCGCTTTTATTTTGAAAAATACTGTGATGTACAGTGAAACAGCTTTTTAGTTCAGTAGGAATGAAGAAAAGGAAGAAATATAAAGAAACTAAAGCTGCAGAAGAAGCTCAAGGGTTTTTTTTTTTTTTCTACTTCCTCTTCTTGACCCAGAAAAAAAAAATATTTCAGCTCAAGGAAGTCATTTTTTTTTTTTTTACAGTAATGCTCGGCGGACAGCTTCCTCTATCGTTGAGGTTTAGCAGTAGTTTCCTGTTTCCGCCGCACGACGTCTTTATCTTTTTAGTGGTGTGAACGATGCTTCATGGCTGGTTGATGTTTTTCATTTGAGACGAGCCCAGCTTCCTTATTGCAGACGGACGATCATACAAAGCTGTTAAAACTCTTTTAACACCTTTTCTTTTTTTTTTATGATGTTATTAAAAAGACTTCCGGCTGGTTTTAAGCTGCAGGAGGAGCTCAGGGTTCAGATTGTTTATTTTCATCATGCAGCAGTTTTAATTTGACTTATTCAGCTGCCAGATTGACTATTAATATAATTTACAGATGCAGAATTTGATGTTTAGTTTGCATTTAGTCGAATTTGGCAAAAAAAAACCTTTAAAAATCTCAAAGAAATAGAAAAGCAGAAGCTCCACAGAATAAACCAACACACACTTTCTGCAATATAATACTTATTTTAAAATTTAAGACACTTTTTATTGAGTTTAAACAGAGAGAACAACATAAAGACATTAAATAAATAAATAACTGAATAAATAGATATTATATATATATATATATATACTTGAATAACATTAGATAATGGCATTAAAGCAATTCAACTTTAACTTTAATACCTTTTAATCAACCTATACTGGATGTTTGGGGCTGATGCTGATATTAAGAAGTGACAAAACAAATTTTAATATTAATATATCGGTTAATATAAATAAAATAAATCTATCTAGGAATGAGAGAAATAAATGATGCATCATCCCTCAAATTTGTGACCAAAAGGAAGAAAATTAAAGGATCAGTTATACATAAAATGCTGCCAATATAACAAATACACATATAACCTTTTCAGTGTTGCACCTCCTGCTGAGCGAGTTACCATGACGATAGTTCACACATCACTTCCTGGTTTTTAATAATTAGTCAGTAAACTCAGCATCGTCTGACGCAGGCTGGAAACTCTGCACTTTTATTTACAGTTAAAATATTTTGCGTGGCGACTTCCGGTCTAAGCTTTTCAAAATAAAAACTTTGTTATTGTGCTCTTATTATTATCATTATTTATTATTATTATTAACAAGCAAAGTTGGGGCTGTAAATTACAGGAGATTCCCGGGAGAAAAGACAAAACAGGAGAGCTTTTATTTTGAAAAATACCGTGCTATACCGTGAAACCGTTTTTATTTTGAAAAATACAGTGATATACCGTGAAACTGCTTTTATTTTGAAAAATACAGTGATATACCGTGAAACTGCTTTTATTTTGAAAAATACCGCCATATACAGTGAAACCGCTTTTATTTAGAAAAATACTGTCATATACCGTGAAACCGCTTTTATTTTGAAAAATACCGTGCTATACATGTTTGGTCATACCGCCCAGCACTATATATACATGTTTATTGTTTATTGTTGTTTATGTGTTGCGTAACATAGAAGCTGAAACCAAGACAACCAAGATATTTATATTTCTGTTCGGACTCTGTTACGTAACGTTGAGCGTCACATGAGTAACTTTATCATGATCACCTTTCCAGCTGCCGTCTCGTCTCTACTCGTGATTTCTTTGACAAATTCAGCTTTTAAAATAGGATTACCGCTCGGAGCTTTGCTTAGTGAACTTCCTCCCTATCTAAATAAAGTCCACGTCTACGTCACGAGACTCTTTCTCAAAATGTCTCTCGGCCTCGTTTGAGTCAGAGTCAACAGACGGTGACGCTGATACGGGTTCTTCCAGCCTGGCGCTCGCCCCCCCGAGGAGTCACAGCTCGTCATTCAGAGTCACAGCTTTCAGAGTAGTCGATGTTTGGAGCTCAAATAATAATTATATTAAAATATATTGATTATTGTGTTATTGCTGTGTGTGTGTGTGTGTGTGTCTCTGCATGTGTGTGTGTGTGTGTCTCTGCATGTGTGTGTGTCTGTATCTGTGTGTGTGTGTGTGTGTGTGTCTCTGCGTGTGTGTGTGTGTGACTGTGTGTGTGACTGTATGTGTGTGTGTGACTGTATGTGCGTTTGTGTGTGTGTGTGTGTGTGTGTGACTGTGTGTGTCTGTATCTGTGTGTGTGTGTGACTGTGTGTGTCTGTATCTGTGTGTGTGTGTGTGTGTCTGTATCTGTGTGTGTGTGTGTGACTGTGTGTGTGACTGTATGTGTGTGTGTGACTGTATGTGCGTTTGTGTGTGTGTGTGTGTGACTTTGTGTGTGTGTGTGTGACTGTATGTGTGTGTGTGTCTGTATCTGTGTGTGTGTGTGTGTGTCTGTATTTGTTTGTGTGTGTATTTGTGTGTGTGTGTGTGTGTGTGTGTGTGTGTGTGTGTCTGTATCTGTGTGTGTGTCTGTATCTGTGTGTGTGTGTGTATCTGTATCTGTGTGTGTGTGTCTGTGTGTGTGTGTGTATGTATGTGTGTGTATCTGTATCTGTGTGTGTGTGTGTATGTATGTGTGTGTATCTGTATGTGTGTGTGTGTGTGTGTCTATGTATGTGTTTAATAATCTTACCAGTAGTTGCCCCCCCCCCCCCCCCCATGAATGCTCCTTGTATAATAGTAGATGACTGAGCACATTCCTTTTTAGACTTATCATTTCCCAGAAGGTCGGAGCGGGAATTTCCACGGACGCCTCCAGGAGGCAGACGCTCGCTCCCCAAATATTTACCCCTGAAGGGAAACAGGAGGGGGGGGGGGGGCGGGGGGGGAGGGGAGGGGGGGGGCGGCGTGGGGGGGGGGGTGTGTGAAGGCTGTGACTGTTCCCTTTCTATTGCATGAAGAGGAAAGTTTGAGGATTGCATCATCTTTGAGTTTTTTGCATTATGAAAAAAAAAAATTCACACACAGCGAGCGTCTTCTGATGTGTGAGTGACGGATCTGAGTGTTTCTGATCCGCACCACTTCCTCGCTGAAGGCAGCACTCAATCTTATTTAGCGGTTTGCGGTCGGCTGCTCGGGCTCGGCGGTCGTTACAGACTCTGATATGAACTATTGAGGTTTGATTTGATTTATATCTGACAGGCTGCTGCAGCAAAGCCTCGAAGTGTTTTACTCTCTATAGGAGTTATATATTCGTCTCTGCGTGACGTCGGAGTCGGGGTTATTATAGTTAACTAAAACTAAACTGAACTGCAGATAAATTCAGCTTTTCTCCCCTCGGTTACTTCCTGTCCTGAAGCAGCCGTGCTTAAAGAATGAAATTAAAAAGGACTTGATGATAAAACATATTTGGTGTCACACATTCTAGGGAATGGAAGGAAGGAAGAAGGAAAGGAGAGATGAAGGGAGGAAGGAAGGAAAGGAGGGGGGAAGGATGGAAGGGAGGAGGAAAGGATGGATGGAGGAAAGGAGGGAGAGAGGAAAGAAAGAAGGAAATGAGGGAGGAAGGAGGGATGGAAGGGAGGAAGAAAGAAGGAAAGAATGATGGGAGGGAGGAAGGAGGATGGAAGGGAGGAAGAAAGAAAGAAGGAAAGGAGGGAGGAAGGAAGGAATGAAAGAAGGAGGGAAGGAATGATGGGAGGGAGGGAGGGAGGAAGGAAGGAAGAAGGAAAGAATGATGGGAGGGAGGAAGGAGGATGGAAGGGAGGAAGAAAGAAAGAAGGAAAGGAGGGAGGAAGGAAGGAATGAAAGAAGGAGGGAAGGAATGATGGGAGGGAGGGAGGGAGGAAGGAAGGAAGAAGGAAAGGAGAGATGAAGGAAGGAAGAAAGGAATGATGGAAGGTAGGAAAGAAAGAAGGAAGGGTGGAAGGGAGGAAGAAAGAAGGAAAGGTAGGAGGGAGGGAGGGAGGCAGGCAAGGAAGGAATGAAAGGAGGAAGGAAGGAAGAATGGAAGGGAGGAAGGAAGGATGGGAGCATGGAAGGAAGGAATGAAAGGAGGGAAGGGAAGAAGGAAAGGAGGGAGGGGGCAAGGAAGGAAGGATGGAAGGGAGGAAGGAAGAAAGAAGGAAGGGAGGAAGAAAGAAGGAAAGGAAGGAGGGAGGGAGGGAGGGAGGCAAGGAAGGAATGAAAGGAGGAAGGAATGAAGGAAGGATGGAAGGGAGGAAGAAAGAAGGAAAGATGGATGGAAGGAAGGAATGATGGGAGGGAGGGAGGGAGGAAGAAAGAAGGAAAGAAGGGAGGAAGGATGGAAGGGAGGGAGGAAGAAAGAAGGAAAGGAGGGAGAGAGGAAGGAATGAATGAATGAAAGAAGGAGGGAAGGAAGGAAGGGAGGAAAAAAGAAAGAAGGAAAGGAAGGAAGCCTGAATCAAATCTAATAAGTCTTTCTGTGTGTTCGTCTCGTTCAGACTCGGATGCAGAGCCTTCACCCCGAGCCGGGCGCTCGCTACCGTAACGTGATGGACGCGCTGCGGCAGATCGTGAGGACGGAAGGCGTGTGGCGGCCGATCCGAGGCGTCAACGTGCTGGCGGTCGGAGCCGGACCCGCTCACGCTCTCTACTTCGCCTGCTACGAGAAGATCAAGTTCTCTCTGAGCGACGCCATCCACCCCGGAGCCAACAGCCACTTCGCCAACGGTGAGATCAACTCTTCCTCCCTCCCTTCCTCCCTTCCTTCCTTCCTTCCTTCCATCTATCTTTCCTCCCTTCCTTCCTTCCTTCCTCCTTTCATTCCTCCTTTCATTCCTTCCTTCCTTCCATCCTTCCTCCCTTCCTTCCTCCTTTCATTCCTTCCATTCTTCCATCTTCCCTTCCTTCCATCCTTCTTTCCTTTTTTCTTCCACCCTTCCTTCCTCCCTCCTTTCCTTCTTTCTTCCTTCCTTCCTCCTTTCATTCCTTCTTCCCTCCATATTTCCTTCCTTCCATCCTTCCTTCATTCCTTCCTTCCATCTTTCCTTCCTTCCTCCTTTCATTCCTCCTTTCATTCCTTCCTTCCTTCCATCTTTCCTTCCTTCCTTCCATCCTCCCTCCTTTCCTTCCTTCTTCCTCCCTTCCATCATTCCTTCCTTCCTCCTTCCTTCCATCTTTCCTTCCTTCCATCTTTCCTCCCTTCCTTCGTTCCTCCTTTCATTCCTTCCATCCTTCTATCTTTCCTTCCTTCTTTCCTTCCTTCCTTCCGTCTTTCTTTCCTTCCTTCCTTCCTCCTTTCATTCCTTCTTTCCATTCTTCCTTCCTTCCTCCTTTCCTTCTTTCTTCCTCTTTTCCATCCTTTCCTTCCTTCCCTCTTTCCTTCTTTCTTCGTCCCTTCCATCCTTTCCTTCCTTCCTTCCTCCCTCCCTCCCTTCCTCTAGACTACTTACTTTTACTAACCCTCCTGTCGTCCTCCTCTTTTGACTGTTCCTTCTTTCCTTCCTTCTTCCCCTCCTCCCCTCTTTCTTTGCTCCCTCCTCCTTTCATCCTCCCTCCCTTCCTTCCTTCCTCCTTCCCTCCTTACTCTTTTCCTTCCTCCCTTCATTCTCTCCTAAATTTCTTCCTCTTTTCGTCCTTACTCCTTTCCTTCCTTCCTCCCTCCTTTCCTTCCTTTCTTCCTTCCTTCCTTACTCCTATCCTCCCTCCCTTCCTTCTCTCCTAAATTCCTTCCTCTTTTCATCCTTACTCCTTTCCTTCCTTCCAAACTTCCTAACTCCCTCCCTCCCTCCCTCCCTCCCTTCCTTCCTCCTTTCCTTCCTTCCTCCCTCCCTCCCTTCCTTCCTCCCTTCCTTCTCTCCTAAATTCCTTCCTCTTTTCGTCCTTACTCCTTTCCTTCCTTCCAAACTTCCTTCCAAACTTCCTCCCTCCCTCCTTTCCTTCCTTCCTCCCTCCCTCCCTCCCTTCCTTCCTTCCTTCCTTCCTCGACCTGAGGACAACAGGAGGGTTAAAATAGCACAATCTAACTTATCGAATAAAAAAATGAATGAAAAGAGAGAGATAAATGGATGGAAAGAAGTAAACTAAAGCATTAAAAAATAATAATGGAAGGTAGAATAACATTTACAGGCACATTATGTTTCTAAATATTAAAGAAAATTATTATTTTTATTATTATTGTTGTTGTTTTAATTATAAATGTCAGTTTGTGGCTTTAACTTCCTCTCTGTGTTCTGCAGGAGTGGCGGGCTGCATGGCAACGGTGATTCACGACGCCATCATGAACCCAGCTGAAGGTAAAAACACCTCCGAGCTTCTGTCAGATCACCTTAGAGACACACACACACACGCACACACACACACACCACCCCCTACCCCTAATAAATAGTGTCAGTGAACAATCTTAGTCCCGGAACGATAACGAGTCAAGGGAGGGAGGAGGAAAGGAGGAAGGAAGGATGGAAGAAGGAAGGAAGGAAGGATGGGAGGGAGGGAGAGAGGGAGGAAGGAAGGAAGGAAGGAAGGAAGGAATGATGGAAGGGAGGGAGGGAGGAAGGAAGGATGGATGGAGGAAGAAAGGATGGGAGGGAGGGAGGGAGGGAGGGAGGGAGGAAGGAAGGAAGAAAGAAGGGAGGGAGGGAGGAAGGATGGGAGGGAGGGAGGAAGGAATGATGGAAGGGAGAAGGGAAGGAGGGAGGAAGGAATGATGGAAGGGAGGGAGGAAGAAAGGGAGGAAAGGAGGGTGGAAGGAAGGAAGGAAGAAAGAAGGGAGGGAGGGAGGAAGGAAGGAAGGAGGAGGGAGAAAGAAGGAAAGGAGGGAGGATGGAAGGAAAGATGGAAGGGAGGAAGAAAGAAGGAAAGGAGGGAGGAAGGAAAGATGGAAGGATGGAAAGATGGAAGGGAGGAAGAAAGAAGGGAAAAGGGAAGGAAGGAAGGAAGTAAAGGAGGTAGGAAGGATGTAAGGAATGAAAGGAGGAAGGAAGGGAGGATCCTATTTACAGACTGTTTTTTAAGACTATTATAGAAAAATCCCCTCTGAGCTGCAGTTCCATTATTTGGCCACTAGATGGAGCCAGAGACTGAGCTATGAAACTGGAAGAGCTGCAACGTTTAAATGCTGCTTCACCAAACAAACCAGTTTATTAATGACATAATTACACTAAATATATATATTTATTGTTTTTATTTGTTAGTTAATAAGACCGTAGACATGATAAACACAGTAGATGAAGGTCATTTGATGGATTATAAAACACAGTGTGAATTAAAGCGTCTTCATTAAATGTGTCTGTGCTGATTTTTAAAGGTTCGGTTACTTTATGGGTCTCATTGAAAATAAATAAATGACATACAATAAAAATAAACATGCAGTAGGACAAACGTACATCAGGTAAAAAGACTCGACACCGGACGATCCTACACACATATATACATACTGCCATAAATATACATCCAACCCTCCATCATAGCATTCACATCACCTCACCACATCACCATGACAACCATTCATTCTGTCATAAATACTAGGCTTTACACTGATCTGATCGGCCGATATTTAGCATTTTATACAATTTGTGAGATCGACTGTAATGTGTTAATTCGCCGATCTGATCGATGTCGTCATGTTGAAACTTTTTGCAGATGCTCCCGTTGCATAGATTGCAGATGGCTTGTGTTTTATCTCATTTACTACGAAGAAGTTCCACACCACCGACATGTTTGTTTGAATCCGACAGTTAGTTTTGAGCCCTGTCACGATGTGACGGACAATAAAGTTTTTTTAAATCTTGAATAATGAGCTGTCGGATTCAAACAAACATGTGGGTGTTGTGGGCAGACAGATAAAACACAAGCTATTTGCAATCTGTGCAACACTAAAGAACCTCGTAGGGAAGCATCTGCAAAATGTTTCAGCAGCACTAATGTACCTGGATTGGGAACACGAGGAGGAGCTGAGTTTAGGGTTAGGCTAACCCTAACCCTGATTGGTGATCGACCTCAAAAATCCTGATCATGTAAAGCAGAGGAGTCAAACTCATTTTTATTCAAGGGCCACATACAGACCAATTTGATCTCATGTGGGCCGGATCAATAAAAAGATGGAAGGAAAGAAGAAGGGAAGGAAGGAAAGACAGGCGAAAGGAAGGAGGGAAGAAAGGTAGGAAAGAGAGATAGTGAAGGACAGACAGACAGACAGACAGACAGCAGGAAGGAAGGACAGATGGAAGGAAGGGAGGAAGAAGGAAGGAAAGGAGGGAGGGAGGAAGGAAAGGAAGGAAGGACAGAAGGAAGAAAGGAAGGAACGAATGAAGAAGGGTAAAAAGGAAGGTATGAAGGACAGATGAAAGGGTGCACTAGATGGCAAGTGGGCCGGACTGCACCTCTCGGCGGGCCGTATCTGGCCCACGGGCCGCATGTTTGACACCCCTGATGTAAAGCCTAATAAATATAGGTTCATCACACATCCCAGCACTCATTCACAAACATTCATTGATCCATTCAATCACATACATCCATAGGGCCCTACATCCGTACACTAGCTGGAGTCATAAATATAAATTCATTCACTTCTTGGTGTGAAGAAACCTGATTGATGCAGGAACAGGAAGTCGGTGTCTCTTGTGTTTGTGTTGCTAATTAAAAAGTTACTGATGACTCGTATGTTAACCGCTGTAAACACAGACTGCATTAAGAGAGTAGATGTTGGCTTTGTGTCTTTGGTTTTGCTTTCTCATAGATCTCCCCACTTCCTCTCTACGCTTCCTGTCTTCCCCTCAGTTCCTCTTTTCAGTCTCCGATCCGAGTCCTTAAAAGTATGTGTAATAAATTTCTTTCTTCCTCTTTTTTTTTCTTCTCTTCTCTCTTCCTCTTGTAGTTATGAAACAGCGTATGCAAATGTTCAACTCCCCGTATCGCGGCATGCTGGACTGCATGGGCTCCATGATGAGGCGCGAGGGCATGGGCGCTTTCTACCGCAGCTACACCACCCAGCTGACCATGAACGTGCCCTTCCAGGCGCTCCACTTCATGACCTACGAATACCTCCAGGAGCTGCTCAACCCCCACAGACAGTACAACCCTTCCTCCCACGTGGTGTCGGGCGCACTGGCGGGAGCGATCGCCGCCGCCGCCACCACTCCCCTCGACGTCTGCAAGACCCTCCTCAACACGCAGGAGGCTCAGGCGATTCACTTGATCCAAGCCCAGGCGGGGACGGCCACCGCCTCGGCGCCCGGCAGCCGCCACATCTCTGGCCTGGGCGAGGCTTTTCGGACGGTGTACAGAATGGGCGGCGTGCCTGCCTTCTTCAAGGGGGTCCAAGCCCGAATCATTTACCAGATGCCCTCCACGGCCATCAGCTGGTCCGTCTACGAGTTCTTCAAGTACATCATCACCAAGCGGCAGCACGAGAGGCGGCTCCGCGGCGACCGTGACGGAGACAAATAAGCACGATGGGGGGAAAAGGTTTTATCTTTTATCGCACCGTGCTGAAATATTGGTATCGGAGAGAGAAAGAGGGGGTTTATTGATTTCCAGACATCAGAAGGTTTTTGGGTTTTTTTTGTTTTTTTTTCAGAAGCTCTCGAGTTTTTATATTCTGTTGAGCGAGAGAGAGAAAAAAAAAAAAAGGGTCATCGTTTCATCGTTTACTGAGATCAGTTCAGCGTTGGTCGGTTCTAGTTCACAGCAGGTGTAGACGAGTAACGGTTAAGTAGGATATTACAACTTGTCTCGGATACTTTGTTACTAGACGTTGACGGGGGTTGACGAAATGTTCAATGACAACCGCCATCAGTAAGGAGAAATAAAAAAAAAAAAAGCCTTGAAATGGCTAGACAGGAAGTCCCGCCTCCTGGTTCAACCCCTCCCTTCCCCCTCCCTTCCCCCTCTCGCTGATTTCTGATGCTTTGTTACTAGACGTTGACGGGGGTTGACGAAATGTTCAATGACAACCGCCATCAGTAAGGAGGGGAAAAAAAAAAGCCTTGAAATGGCTAGACAGGAAGTCCCGCCTCCTGGTTCAACCCCTCCCTTCCCCCCCCCCCCCCCCCTCTCGCTGATTTCTGATGCTTTGTTACTAGACGTTGGGGGTTGACGAAATGTTCAATGACAACCGCCATCAGTAAAGGAGAAATTTTAAAAAAGCCTTGAAATGGCTAGACAGGAAGTCCCGCCTCCTGGTTCCCCTCCCTTCCCCCTCCCCCCTCTCTCGCTGATTTCTGATGCTTTAACTACATTTTTTTTTCTTTTTAAGTGTTAAAACTTGACAAACTTGCTTTCAAAAAGCAAATTATTTATGGAAGACGACACACTGCTGTTAACGTCTGTTTGAATTCAGCCCCTTTGAACCATGAAATTCTCACGTCCCTTTTTTGACCACCTACTGAGCAGTTTTAGCGTTCGGACAGTTTTTTTTTTGTTGTTGTTTCGTCTCTGAACTCGAGCTCGTTGAACTAAAGAAACTTTTGACTGTGAAGTTTTTTTTTTGAAGTGCTGACTTTAAACTTTTAAGCTTTAAGAGTGTTTATCCACATCGTTAGAAAACTGTAACTGTAGATGTTGGAGCAGTTTTTTTTTTTTTTTTTTTAAACATACCCCCCCAGAGGATATAAAGGAGCTAAAGAGTCCTCCACGGTTGACCCAATATGGATGAGGAAAACACCCTCAAGTACCCTTAAAGCTTAAAGTCGGCACTCTTAAGCTTCATAGTCACTGTTTCATTTCAACTCCGGAGCCAAAAAAAAAACGACTCAAATATTTCCAAATACTCGAGAACTGCCCCCGTAAAACCTCCCCTCCTAAACTCCTAAACTGCACTGTTGCACTTCTGGATAAAGTATTATACTACCATTATTGCCTGCTGACCACCGGGGGGCGCACTACTCAACCTTTAAAAAAATGTCTTTCTTTAAAAAACTGGTTGGATAAATAACTATGACGTCAGGGGAGAGGAATGAGTGAGTGTTTATTATTAAGATTAGTTTAAATGCTTAAATTCGCTCGGGGGGGAGGGGGGTAGGGGGGGGGTCGGTAAGAAAGAAACATTTATTTTAAAGGTTATTTTGATTTAAATAAAAGCAAGAAAAATGAAATTCCTCCATAATCCATCAGACATGTGAGACAGCTTCAATGCTATCTCCTCTATATTGTTTTAGAAAGTCAGAATTTAGTTTTGGATCAAAAATACTGAACATCTTAGTGAGACAGAGAGTGTGTGTGTGTGTGTGTGTGTGTGTGTGTGTGTGTGTGTGTGTGTGTGTGTGTGTGTGTGTGTGTGTGTGTGTGAGATATAATAGTGGAGTGAATGGAAGTGATTGAGTTTCATAGCATTCAGCAGTGACTCTGACCAGATTTGATCACAACGAAGCCTCACTGTGCAATTAACTGTCGTTCCTGGAAAGAAAGAAAGAAAGAAAAGAAATAAAACCTTAAAACACAAAACCACACACACACACACAACAGTCAAAAGCTTCAGTGAAATTAAATTTTAGGGGCGTTTTCAGACCAATTGAATCAGGGTTCTGGTTCAACCTTCATCCAAATCAAGAGTTTCTAGCAGCTAGTTGGAGGATGACGGAGGTTCGATCAGAAAAAAAAGAAAGAATATTGCATTTTAAAGTATATTTTTGGGTCTTTTTGCCTTTAATGGACAGACAAGTAGAGAGAGACAGGAAACTGGAGGCAGAGAGAGAGGGGAATGACACGCAGGATGGGACCGCTCGGTGTGGGATTCGACGAACCGGGGTCGCCTGCAGTGAGGACTGTAGCCTCAACACATGGGGCGGGCGGGTGCTCTACCCACCCCCCCGAGCATTTTAATATTTGACTGGATCTTTTTATTGGGGTTTTATTCTCACATATTGGCAATAAAAGCAGCTTTAGTGATGCATTGTGGGTAAAAAAACCCAAAGTGATCCAACCTCTGTCTGATCCAACTACTAGAAGCTGCATTTGAGTAAAATCAAATATTTCTAGCAGCTAGTTGGAGAATAAATTGAGGTCCAATCTGGTTTAGCTGCTAGTGCAAAAAGCAGCTTTAGTGATGCATTGTGGGTAAAAAAAACCCAAAACCAACAACCTTTAAGCCTACTGAGTTCCTTTTTTGGAGGAAGTGATCCAACCTCCGTCTGATCCAACTAGTAGAAACTGCATTTTAGTAAAATTAAGAGTTTCTAGCAGGAAGTTGGAAGATGATGGAGGTTCGATCAGGAGAAAGAAAAGAAAGAATATTGCATTTTAATTTTTTAATTTGACAGGATCTTCTTCTGGTGGTTTTATTCTCACATATCAGCACAAAAAGCAGCTTTTAGTGATGCATTGTGGGTCAAAAAACCAAAAGGGTTAACTATTCATTTAACTAAAACACACGTCAATAGATACGGCTCAAATTTGACCCAGAACAACCTCAATGGATAAAAATGTGTAGCACCTTTTCAAAAGTATAACATTTTAAGATGTGTTCATTTTAGTGCATCACATGTCAGAGTAAAAGAACATTTATTCGAGGTGTTTTTACAGCTGTCACATGTCAAAAATGGGTCAAATTTGACCCTTGACAGTATGTACGGGTTAATGAAACCACCAGCATATTTCCAACATGGAGAAACTGTACATTTTACACAGAGAGGTGGAGGAGCTCATATTTGCCTGAGGCCCCCCTGCAGGTTAATCTCACATATCAATGCAAAAAGCAGCTTTAGTGATGCATTGTGGGTAAAAAAAACAAAAACAACAACCTACTGAGATCCTTTTTTGAGGAAGTGATCCAACCTCCGTCTGATCCAACTAGTAGAAGCTGCATTTAAGTAAAATTAAAAGTTTCTAGCAGGAAGTTGGAAGATGACGGAGGTTCGATCAGGAGAAAGAAAAGAAAGAATATTGCATTTTAATATTTGACAGGATCTTTTTTCTTCTTCTTGTGGTTTTATTCTCACATATCAGTGCAAAAAGCAGCTTTAGTGATGCATTGTGGGTAAAAAAACCCCCCAAAACAACCCTAACCCTCAACCTTTAGCCTACTGAGATCCAACCTCCATCTGATCCAACTAGTAGAAGCTTTGATTGAGTAAAATCAAAAGTTGGGAGAATAAATTGAGGTCTAATCTGGTTTAGTTGAAAAGAGAGAAATAGAGAGGGAGAGAGAGAGAGAGCATTTGGCAGATAAGGATCTTCTACCTGTCTTAAAATTCTCACACATCGGTGCAAAGAGAAGCATTTTTCTGCTTTTCTCTTTTGATTTTAACTGTGTGAAAAGAAACCAAACTAAAAGGGGAAGCTCATTAAAATAATTAACTTTTATTATTGAGCCCAACTGCCAAATGACAAGTGAATGTTTTAACCCCTCAATAGATTAATAACCCTAAACCCCCTAACCCCTCTAACCCTAACCCACTGATCCACTGATTCAAAGGTTTGATAAACGCCCTTTTATTAAGATTTCATTGAAGGACTTAAAAGAAAGAAGAAGAGGTAACAGTTTCATGTTGTCTCTTTAATCTTTAATCTCACACCTGAAGGCTGCAGATCGTCTCTGGGTAGAGTCACGAACACATGACTGGTAGGCTTTGCACATTTATGACGCCGTTACTTTTTTTTTTTTTAAAGATCCGATTCATAAAAAAACCATATGTGGAAGAAGTAGAAGACGCCTCTTAAAAAAAGCAAGAGTCCTTTTATGGAAGTAAATCTGTGCCATCTGCTTTTGGATTTGAATTTTTAGCACTGAATTTTTTTTTTGCATCGAATTTCAGACGCTGAATTTTTTTCTAATGTTTAAAAAAAAATTCAGTGTAAAAAAAATTCAATGTTGCAAAAAATTCAGTGTCTCAAATTCAAAAGTCAACAGAAGCAATCGATCCCTGAATCAAATCGTCTGATTTCAATGAGAGAAATAAAATTTAGTGTTAAAAATTCAAATTGAAAAGCAGATGGCACAGATTTACTTCCACATCCTTTTGGTTTGGTGAAAAACTGGAAATGTTCATATTTCCAAGCAGAGAGGTATTTTTCCATAGAGCAAAGGTTTTAAGAGTTTTTGGAACGAGAATTTTTTTTTATTTATTCTAAACTGAAGTGAAAGAAAAAAGAGGCAATTTTTTTTTCTTTCTTTTTTTTTTTATTTATTTTTTTATTTTTTTTTTTTTTTAGATCCGATTCATAAAAAAACACATCAACTAATGACTGGAAAGACAGGAAGGGTTAGGGTTAATGAGCAGATTTGACTTTTATCCAAATTACAGTAATGTGTTAATTTAGGATTTCTTTTTTTTTTATTATTATTACAAACTGAAGTGAAAGAAAAAAAAGGGGGGGGGGCAAAGAGTGTTTTTTTTTTTCTTTTTTTTTTTTTTTTCTTTTTAGACAATCACGTTGGTTGCTTTTTTTTTTTTTGCTTTACTTTTTAAAAATAAACAAAAAACCGCACATCATCATCATCCTATTATAGCACTTAATAGCAATTCTGTGTTATTCTTCTTAAAGG
This sequence comes from Scomber japonicus, assembly GCF_027409825.1. Classification (NCBI taxonomy): domain Eukaryota; kingdom Metazoa; phylum Chordata; class Actinopteri; order Scombriformes; family Scombridae; genus Scomber; species Scomber japonicus. Next base: position 7,241,119 of record NC_070579.1, read on the forward strand.
TTTGAAATTTAAAAAAAAACATCTTTTTACAGTGAAAATCAAAAGCAGATGATTTTAAACGTCATTACTCTTACTACTATTATTCTTATTATTACTATTCTTATTACTACACATGCCTTCAGTTAGCCGCTAAACACCCAACGCACAACTACGACTACGGAGAGATCCTCAGATAGAGATACGAGATGCATATTATTGTGTTTTTTGAAGCCATAAGAAACAGGAAACAGGAAACAGGAAATAAAGTGTATATAATATAATAATATCTAAATATGGGTTAAATATATACAGAGACCCTCGACTTCTAACCAGCTAGGGGGGTTTCTGAAGCTATAACTTGTATGTCGAACTATATAAAAATACATATATAGTATAAAAGTGTACAAGTTTATATATCGGAACCGAAACGCTGTAAAAAAAATGAAATGAAATGAAATAAAATGAAAAGCTGGTTTTTAGGTTTTTGTAGAAACTCGTCTGGAAAGTTGCAAAAAGTTGAAATTCAGATTTTAGATATGTGAGGAAATATTTTAAGCTTCCTGTCGTCCTCCCCGCCGGGTCAAATTGACCCCGTCTGTTTTGACTGTTCCTTCCTTTCTTCCTTCCTTCCTTCTGTCCTTCTGTCTTTCTTTCCTTCCCTCCTTCCTTCCTTCCTTCCTTCCTCTCTCCCTTCCGTCCTCCCTCCCTCCTTCCTTCCTTGTCTTTTTTTCCTTCCCTCCTTCCTCCCTTCCCTTCCCTCCCTCCTTCCTTACTTCTGTCTTTCTTTCCTTTCTTCCTTCCTTCCTTCCTCCCATCCTCCCTCCTTCCTTCCTTCTGTCTTTCTTTCCTTCACTCCTTCCTTCCTTCCTTCCTTACTCCCCCCCCCCCCCCCCCTTCCTTCCTTCCTTCCTTCTTTCTGTCCTTCTTTCCTTCCTTCTGTCCTCCTGGTTCAAATTGACCCTGTCAGTTTTGACTGTTCCTTCCTCCCTCCTTTCCTTCCTTCCTTCCTCCCTTGACTCGAGGACAACAGGAGGGTTAAAAGTGGGGTATAAAAAGGGTATTTAAAAAAAACCAATATATTAAAAAAAAAGTGACTTAGGAGTGTTTCCTCGTGTTACGCCAAGTTTTTGAGATCGGGAAACCAAAGACTGAGAAGCAATAGAGGAAAGGAGGAGAGGAGACAAGGAGACAAGGAGAGGAAGCAGTGGTTTGTCAGAAGCCGACATTAATGTGAAATGCTTTGAGCACTGTGTGAAAGCGACACCTGTATTTTTGTGAATTGTAAATAAAACTCGCTGGCAGCTCCTCGCAGAAGCAGGGTCTTCTCTTGGTGCTGACGCTCAGAGCGCTGAGAGAACTTACACTCCGTCTCCTGTCTTCACTTTATTTATTTATTTATTTATTTATTTTTTGTCTAACCATCCTTTCTTTCTTTCAGAGAGATCTACAGTTAATAATAATAATAAAAAAAAAAAAAGTTTCCTGTCGTCCTCCCAGGTCAAATTGACTGCGTCTGTTTTGACTGTTCCTTCTTTCCTTCCTTCTGTCCTTCCTCCCTCCTTCTCTCTTTCTTTCCTTCCTTCTGTCCTTCCTTCCTTCCTTCTGTCCTTCCTCCCTCCTTCCTTCTCTTTCTTTCCTTCCTTCCCCCCTTCCTTCCTTCCGTATGTCCTTCTTTCCTTCCTTCCTCCCTCCTACCTTCCTCTCTTCCTTCTTTTCTTCATTCCTTCCTCCTTCCTTCTTTCCTTCATTCCTTCCTTCTGTCCTTCTTTCCTTTCCTTTTGTCCTTCTTTCCTTCCCTCCCTTCCTCCCGCCCTCCTTTCCTTCCTCCTACATCCATTCCATCCTTCCTTCCTTCCTTCCTTCCTTTCCTCCTCGCCTTCTTCCCTTCCTTCCTTCTTCTGTCCCTTCCACCTCCGTTCCATCCTTCCTTCCTCCCTTCCTTCTTCCCTCTCATCCTTCCTTCTTCCCTCCCTACCTTCCATCCTTCCTTCTTCCTCCCTTCCTTCCTTGACTCGAGGACAACAGGAGGATTAAACAACATTTTCAAAGGGTCAATAACCAGATTTATTGGGATTTACTATCATTTATATTATAGTATTAGAATAATAGTAGTTTGTTCTCCTCATTAAAAGTGTCTCTACCAAAATATTGAACCACAGATTTGTTTAGAAAGCATCAATAGTCAATAATCTGACTGATCAATAAATGTGATTAAACCTTGATTCATGTTTCAGAGAGCAGAGAGACTAAACATCTCCTATCACACAATATCATGTCCTATTTTACCTCAGACATGAAAATATAACATAGCAATAATGATTTAAATGTCTCTTTTTGGCAGTTTTGAGTCTCTTTAATCACTCCATCTCTAAGTTGCCGTGGTAACTAGATGGCAGCTGTCACTCAGACTAACTGTTGGTTGGTTTTAGTCACTTTTGCATCTGTTTTTGGTATTTTTTTAGGTTTATTTAGTCATTTTAAGTCTCTTGTTAGTCATTTTTATGTCTCTTTTTGATGGTTAAATGTTATTTTTTATGTAAAGTGTAAAATGAGCAGAGCTTTATGGAGCTGTGAGGTTTATTGTAGAACCATTAGAGCCATCAGTCTTCACTGCTACATCATGAAAAGGCCTACTATCTTATTAAAACTATTAACTACAACACCGCTAAAGTTACAAAACTTGAGGAAAACTTGTAAAAATGCCCTTAAATAGCCATCAGTTTTGTACTTTTTGGATCAGATTGAGGCTCAAATATGTGCAGAAACATTTGAAAAGTTAATATTTTTGGGTAAAGAACGAGAAAAAGGAGTGACAGGAGCTAAAACGGCTGCAGAAAGAGCCAGTATACGATAAATAAGGTTGTTTTAATTTAATTGTAAATCATGTAAAGATATTTCAGGAAGGCTACAGAATAAAAATGTAGACTTGGAAACGTGCACGATACGTCTCCTTTTAACTGAAAGTCTTGAATCCAATGAAACTTGGCTGCAGAAGGATCTTCCCTCCACGACAGCTGACGACGTAAGTACAAAATCACTTCATCTTTTCATCACAGAAGAAACTTTTACTTATGAGAGTTAGTGAATCCCAAACATTTGATCAGGTTTTAGTTAAAAATGAGCGGAAGTAACAATAATTATCGACTTATCGTACAATAATGTAACTATCAGCATCATCATGTTGAGTAGCTTCCACTCTTTACATTATTATACTATTATATTATCATTATATCAGTGGTATAAAATAATCTTTAAATGACAACGATTTATTTATAGAGTTGTTTCCGATTCTGATACTGCCAAAAATGCTGGCATCGGTATCGGCGAGTACTGGAGTCCAGGCACCGATCTGATACCACGTAATTTATTACAAATAGGAATCTACTGTATTTACTGGTTAGCTCCGTTAGCTCCGACACACTTCTTCTTCTTCGCTGCTCTTAAAACAGTTGTGCTATGTGGCCATCGGCAGCTACTGTTTTAGAGGGGTGAAGAAGAATTGATCACCTGACACCTGTAACGAGCTAACGTTAGCGTTCTAACTTAGAGCTGCATTCTATCAAAAGGCCACCAGGGGGCGACCGTCTCTATACAAGTCAATGGAGAATTCACCAACTTCTCACTTGATTTCTAACCTCAGTAAACGTTTTCAAAATGTGTTTATGGTCTCAATCGCTAGTTTAAAGCCTTCTTCAATGCAGTATGATGTTCATTTGGGACATTTTGGCCTCCCTGATTTTATATGTGACGATAAAGCGGGGTATGCATTAGGGCGTGGCTACATCCTGATTGACAGGTTGATTGACCAATGTCCTCGAGATCCAGCCCTCGCAACCATAGCAACCTCCCCGCTCCGCCCATAGCTCCACCTCATGCCCATATAAGTAGAATCCATGTTTCTATTTTTCCCAGCATGCACCTGAAATTTTCAAGATGGCGCTGCCCAGATTTGAAACTATTGGCTTCCGAGCAGCAGTACACAAACCAATGGGTGACGTCACGGATGTTACGTCCATTTCTTTTAGACAGTCTATGGTCCCAACCAGCATCACCAAGGAAACCACCGCTATCAGAACTAACAGGATTTATGGCCCAAAAATAGAAGCAGATAATAATTTCACATTCAGTTTTAAAAGTAAGCGAACACCCGAACGTCTCACAGCTGTTGGTGCAGATTTTTGGAGCCTGACTGCAGGTTCATCAGTGAGGTCAGACACTTTACGTTGGGCAATCCTGGCTCTGCGTTCCCGCTCAACCCGGCTCGTTAACAGGAATCTAAAACTCTGTCCACATACTTCTGGCATATTTAGTAGCTGATGCACTTCATAAGAAACACTTGGCCACACTTGGCACACAGCGGTTCAGTGTTTTGGCTCAAGGCGAGAATGTTGGATCTGAGACGGGGAAGGAAAGGAAAGAAGAGAGGGAGGAAGGAAAGGAGAGAGGGAGGAAGGAAAGGAAGGACGGAGGAAATAAGGAAGGTAGGGGGGAGGAAAGAAAGAGAGAAGGAGGGAGGAAAGAAGAGAGGGAGGAAGGAAAGGAAGGAACGGAGGAAATAAGGAAGGTATGGGGGAGGAAAGAAAGAGAGAAGGAGGGAGGAAAGAAGAGAGGGAGGAAGGAAAGGAAGGACGGAGGAAATAAGGAAGGTAGGGGGGAGGAAAGAAAGAGAGAAGGAGGGAGGAAGGAAAGGAAGGACGGAGGAAATAAGGAAGGTAGGGGGGAGGAAAGAAAGAGAGAAGGAGGGAGGAAAGAAGAGACGGAGGGAGGAAAGGAAGGACGGAGGAAATAAGGAAGGTAGGGGGGAGGAAAGAAAGAGAGAAGGAGGGAGGAAAGAAGAGAGGGAGGAAGGAAAGGAAGGAACGGAGGAAATAGGGAAGGTAGGGGGGAGGAAAGAAAGAGAGAAGGAGGGAGGAAAGAAGAGAGGGAGGAAGGAAAGGAAGGACGGAGGAAATAAGGAAGGTAGGGGGGAGGAAAGAAAGAGAGAAGGAGGGAGGAAGGATGGAGGAAATAAGGAAGGTAGGGGGAGGAAAGAAAGAGAGAAGGAGGGAGGGAGGAAAGAAGAGAGGGAGGAAGGAAAGGAAGGACGGAGGAAATAAGGAAGGTAGGGGGGAGGAAAGAAAGAGAGAAGGAGGGAGGAAAGAAGAGAGGGAGGAAGGAAAGGAAGGACGGAGGAAATAAGGAAGGTAGGGGGGAGGAAAGAAAGAGAGAAGGAGGGAGGAAGGAAGGATGGAGGAAATAAGGAAGGTAGGGGGGAGGAAAGAAAGAGAGAAGGAGGGAGGGAGGAAAGAAGAGAGGGAGGAAGGAAAGGAAGGACGGAGGAAATAAGGAAGGTAGGGGGGGAGGAAAGAAAGAGAGAAGGAGGGAGGAGGAATAGAGGGAGGAAGGAAAGGAAGGACGGAGGAAATAAGGAAGGTAGGGGGGAGGAAAGAAATAGAGAAGGAGGGGAGGAAAGGAAGGACGGAGGAAATAAGGAAGGTAGGGGGGAGGAAAGAAAGAGAGAAGGAGGGAGGAAGGAAAGGAAGGACGGAGGAAATAAGGAAGGTAGGGGGAGGAAAGAAAGAGAGAAGGAGGGAGGAAAGAAGAGAGGGAGGAAGGAAAGGAAGGACGGAGGAAATAAGGAAGGTAGGGGGGAGGAAAGAAAGAGAGAAGGAGGGAGGAAGGAAAGGAAAGACGGAGGAAATAAGGAAGGTAGGGGAGGAAAGAAAGAGAGAAGGAGGAGGAAGGAAGGAAGGAACGGAGGAATAAGGAAGGTAGGGGGGAGGAAAGAAAGAGAGAAGAGGGAGGAAGAAGAGAGGGAGGAAGGAAGGAAGGAGGAAATAAGGAAGGTAGGGGGGAGGAAAGAAGAGAGAAGGGAGGGAGGAAAGAAGAGAGGGAGGAAGGAAAGGAAGGAACGGAGGAAATAAGGAAGGTAGGGGGGAGGAAAGAAAGAGAGAAGGAGAGAGGGAGGAAAGAAGAGAGGGAGGAAGGAAAGGAAGGAACGGAGGAAATAAGGAAGGTAGGGGGAGGAAAGAAAGAGAGAAGGAGGGAGGAAGAAGAGAGGGAGGAAGGAAGGAAGGAAGGAGGAGGAAATAAGGAAGGTAGGGGGGAGGAAAGAAAGAGAGAAGGAGGGAGGAGGAAAGAGAGAGGGAGGAAGGAAAGGAAGGACGGAGGAAATAAGGAAGGTAGGGGGGGGAGAAGAGAGAAGAGAGGAAGAGAGAGGAGAAGGAGGACGGAGGAATAAGGAAGGTAGGGGAGGAAGGAAAGAGAAGGACGGAGGAAATAAGGAAGGTAGGGGGGAGGAAAGAAAGAGAGAAGGAGGGAGGAAAGAAGAGAGGGAGGAAGGAAAGGAAGGAAGGAGGGGAAATAAGGAAGGTAGGGGGAGGAGGAAAGAAAGAGAGAA
>NC_070579.1:7247976-7303570 GCF_027409825.1 Scomber japonicus
CTCCCTTCCTTCTTTCCTCCCTCCCTCCTTCTCTCTTTCTTTCCTCCTCCCTACCTCCCTTCCTTCCTTCTTTCCTCTCCTTCCTCCCTTCCTTCCGTCTGTCCTCCCTCCCTCCCTCCTTCTTTCCTTCCCTCTTTCCTCCCTTCCTTCCTTCCTTCTGTCCTTCTTCCTTCCTTCCGTCCTTCTTTCTTTCCTTTCCTTCCTCCCTTCCTTAATTCCTCCCTCCCTCCTTCTCTCTCTCTTTCCTCCCCCCTACCTTCCTTCCTTCCTTCCTTCCTTCCATCTGTCCTCCCTCCCTCCTTCTTTCCTTCCCTCTTTCCTCCCTCCCTCCCTTCCTCCCTTCCGTCTGTCCTTCCTCCTTCCCTCCTTCTTTCCTTCCTTCCCTCCCTCCTTCCTTCCTTCTTCCCTTCCTTCTTTCCTCTTTCCTTCTTGCTCTCTTCCTTCCTTCTTCCTCCCTTTCTCCTATCCTTTCCTCCCTTCCTTCCCTCCTTTCTTTCCTTCTTAAATCCCTTTCTCCCTCCTTCCTTTCTCCCTTCCTTCCTTCCTTGACTCGAGGACAAGAGGGAGGGTTAAAAGGAAAAAGACCAGAAGGAGGAGGAACCAACACGCTACCTGCTCTCTCTCTTCTCTCCTCGTGTGATAAATGGTCTTCTGGTGTTTTAAATGTGGGAGCGAGTTCCTCTAATCTCTCCCATCGGTGATGCTCCGCCTGCAGGTCACACAAATAGACGCGATGTCTATCCTTCCTTCATCCCTCCCTCCTTCTCTCTTTCTTTCCTTCCTTTTTGTCCTTCCTCCCTCTTTCCTTCCTTCCTTCCTTCCGTCTGTCCTCCCTTTCCTTCCCTCCTTCCTTCTCTCTTTCTTTCCTCCCCCCTACCTTCCTTCCTTCCTTCTTTCCTCTGTCCTGCTTTCTTTCCCTCCTCCCTTCCTCTTTTCCTTTCTCCCTCCCTCCCTTCCTTCCTTATTTCCTCTGTCCTTCCTTTCCTTCCTCCCTTCCTTCCTTCTTCCTCCCTTCTTCCTCCCTTCCTTCCTTTCTTCTTTCCTTTCCTCCCTTCCTTCCCTCCTTTCTTTCCTTCTTCCTCTCTTCCTTCCTTCTTCCTCCCTTCCTTCCTCCCTCCCTCCCTCTCTCCTTTCTTTCTTTCTTCCTTCCTTCTTTCCTCCCTCCCTCCTTTTCTCTTTATTTCCTCCCCTCTACCTTTTCCCTTCCTTCTTTCTTCTTTCCTCCCCCCACCTTCCTCCCTTCCTTCTTTCTTCTTTCCTCCCTCCTACCTTCCTCCCTTCCTTCTTTCCTCTGTCCTTCTTTCTTTCCTTCCTCCCTTCCTCTTTTCCTTTCTCCCTCCCTCCCTTCCCTTCCTTCCTTCTTCCTCCCTTCCTTTCTCCCTTCCTTTCTCCCTTCCTTCCTTCCTTGACTCGAGGACAAGAGGAGGGTTAAGTAAAAAAAGACCAGAAGGAGGAGCGCTACCTGCTCTCTCTCTTCTCTCCTCGTGTGATAAATGGTCTTTTGGTGTTTTTAAATGTAGGGGAGCGAGTTCCTCTAATCTCTCCCATCGGTGATGCTCCGCCTGCAGGTCACACAAATAGACGCGGTGCTGCACCTCATATGCGCTGTAAGGCTTTAGTATAAACAGCATTAATCATAATTCAGTTTGGCAATGTGGCATGAAGTAGCGTTGGCTCGCCCACGTGCCCCGACGCTTTTATAAATGGCCGTGTTTTACAGTTGGGCTACTCCAGAGGAACACACCCTGAAGCCCACAAGGATGATAAGTGTGTGTTTTTCTATAGAGTGATATATTACCCCTCCAGACGACGTACACTTGAAGACGCTTATCTCGCTGGCGTGAGTTGAATCGTTCGTGTTAACTGAGAGAGAGGAGAATAGGAGACGACCGTCATCGGCTCTCGCTTCTGTTTTAAAACACACTGGGTTTTAAATTAGTGGGTTTTTTTTTTTAGTTTCCAGCAAGATGTCAGTTAATTAGAGACCATGTGGTTTATAAAATACTGTGTGTGTGTGTGTGTGTGTGTGTGTGTGTGTGTGTGTGTGTGTGTGTGTGTGTGTGTGTGTGTGTGTGTGTGTGTGTGTGTGTAATCATAGTCCCCAGAGGATGACTCTTAATGATTTTGGTGACCCCCTCTGATCTTTAACCTTCGTGTCGTCCTCCCGGGTCAAATTGACCCCGTCTGTTTTGACTGTTCCTTCTTTCCTCCCTCCTTCCTTCCCTCCTTCCTTCCTCCCTTCCGCCTCCTTCTTTCTCCCCCCCCCCCCCCCCCACCTTCCTGCCTTCTTTCTTTCCTCTCTCTTTTCCTTCCTTCCTTCCTTCCTCCCTCCCTTCCTTCTTTCCTCCCTTCTTTCCACACATTCTTTTATTTTGTGGACCCAGCATCAAATTTCTGCTTTTAATCCATTTTGAGAGAATATATTAGAGGATTATGGCAAAAATGTCTAAGTGGTGTAACCATAAAAACTTAAAAATGTGCTTAAAAACTGTAAATTCTCATTAAAACACCATATCAACTAGTTTGGCATGATCTTACATTATAACTTTTTATATACTGTATAAGTCATTACTAGTATAAGTCCACTTAAATACACTGTAGGTGATAAAATATTCAATATTTATCATTCTTTTGTGGTTACACCATTTGACATTTTCAGGAGCATTCAGTCTTACTTTTGGTAAAAAAAAAAGGTTTAAATGTCATTTCAAATGATATAAAACCAACAAAAATACTAAATACACATTTTAACAAACCTGATGCTGCTTTTAAAACATATTTAACATTAACATATTTTTGAATTGCTCATCTTGCTTGATATATATATATATATATATATATATATATAAAATAAAATAATGAACATCTACATAATAAGTCAATAAATAAATAAGTAAATGAAGTTAATAGATAAGAATATAAAGTGAGCAGTGCAGTGTATTAGCAAACAAAGGCTCAGAGACATTGTGGCCTGAAGGATATAATTAGTAGTTATTATTAAAACCCTCATGGTGGCGCTGGAGGAGCAGTCTGAGGGTCCATCTGGATTCATCCTGTGGGAACCATGAAACCAATGAGTGTCGACGTGGAGAGATATTCTACTTGATATGTTGAGAGAGAGGAAGAGGAAAAGTCAAGCGTTCTTAAAGCCTCTTAACGTTTAATCGCTAATCCATCTTATTTTTCTGTTTGGACCAAAGTGGAGTTTATATATCGTCATTAGTCGACAAATAAAAAAAAACTAAAATCATGTGTATATCTGCAGCCTCGTCCTCGTGCTGCATTATAGGATAAATACTGCAGCTTCAGATTATTTACCTTTTATATGTTTACTGCTTTTTTTAATGTTATTTTAATATAAATACAATTAAATAAAAACCCTGGGAACAACTTTCTACTAACTGAACCAAAGAAGTGCTTTATCTGACATTAAAGAGAAGGTACATTTATTTTAGAAGAAAAGTAATAAAGTGAGGTTAATAATTCATCTTAATAAACTATAGACTTTTTACTGACCTGGTTAAGATTACAGGATGTTACAGATCTGAGCAGCTTGTGAGGAAAACATTGTGATAAAATATTCAGAATCAGCTAAATCTAAATTTAGGCTTAGGCTAATTTATCTTGCTATCATAGCTCTGGTTTATAATATATGAAAATATAATATTGCATTTATAATAGATTGTTCCAGTTGGTCACAAGTCAGGAAATTAGATAAAAAAAAAATAAGTCAAATTTCTTGACTCGAGGACAACAGGAGGGTTAAATTAAAAAAAAAAAAAAAGTGTTAAAGCACCTTGTGAAGAAGTACTACTATCAGCACTGTTGACCCAATCTTAACAACACTTGAGAATAAATTGCACGTAAAAAAAAACCCAAAAAATTTGAAGGAGGAGAATAAAAAGAAAAAGAAAAAGGAAAAAAAAACTGGTCTTTATCAGCGGTTTGAGATGTGGCATTAAAATCTAAACCCTAGGCCCCGTTTAAGTAGGTCGGATAAAGATTTAAAAGAGTGTATTGAGTACGGGATAAAACACCACAAAACTAAACACAACAGCGGTGCGTGTGCAGTCTTGCGTCCTTCTGGATCTTCATGTATGCGTTCAGTCCGTATCCATTAAAGGCTTTTTTATTCTTAACCACCCACTTGAATGCCTGGAGGTGAATGTTTTATATACCACACCCTGCCGAACCATGAATGAAGGCATATTTCTTCTCCTTCTTTTTTTTTAATTTTTTTTTTTTACCCCCTCCAGGAGCAAATTCTCCTTATGACTCCAGTTTGTCCTAAATCTACGTTTCCCAGCCTAATCTCAGCTCTCTACTGTTGCTATAGATACAGGTTGTTCTATGGTTGCTATAGATACAGGTTGTTCTATGGTTGCTATAGATACAGGTTGTTCTATGGTTGCTATAGATCAGGGGTGTCAAACATGCGGCCCGTGGGCCAGATCCGGCCCGCTGAGGGGTCCAGTCCGGCCCACTTTCCTTATTCCTCCCTTCCTTCCATCTTCCCTTCCTTCCTTTCTGTCTTCTTTTTCTTCCTTCCTTCCTTCCTTCCATCTGTCCTTCCTTCCTTCCTTTCTGTCTTCTTTTTTTTCCTTCCTTCTTTACTGTCTTCTTTTTCTTCCTTCCTTCTTTCCTGTCTTCTTTTTCTTTCTTCCTTCTTTCCTGTCTTCTTTTTCCTTCCTTCCTTCCTTCCTTCCTTCCTTCCTTCCTTCCGTCTTTCATTCATGTCTTCTCTCTTTCTTCTCCTCCTTCCTCCCTTCCTTCCTTCCATCTTTCTTTCTTTCCTTCCTTCTATCTGTCCTTCCTCCCTTCCTTCCTTCCATCTTTCTTTCCTTCCTTCCTTCCTTCCTTCCTTCCTTCCTTCCTTCCTTCCTTCTGTCTTTCATTCATGTCTTCTCTCTTTCTTCTCCTCCTTCCTCCCTTCCTTCCTTCCATCTTTCTTTCTTTCCTTCCTTCTATCTGTCCTTCCTCCCTTTCTTCCTTCCATCTTTCTTTCCTTCCTTCCTTCCTTTCATCTTTCTTTCTTTCCTTCCTTCCTTTCATCTTTCTTTCTTCCCTTCCTTCCTTCCTTCCTTACATCTTTTTAATGATCCGGCCCACATGAGATTAAATTGCGGGCAGTATGTGGCCCTTGAATGAAAATGAGTTTGACACTGTTGCTATAGATACAGGTTATTCTATGGTTGCTATAGATACAGGCTGTTCTATGGTTGCTATAGATACAGGTTGTTCTATGGTCGAAGTTTCCCAGCCTAATCTCAGCTCTCTACTGTTGCTCATTGATCAACTTTATCAGCTTTACTAAAGAGCACCTGGTTATCAGCTGCTGACGGAAGCTAAAAACAATTTTTTTTTCTTGCCCAGCTTTTCCCAGCTGGAGCCGCAGGATCTTCTTTTTTTTTTTTTTTTCTTAAATGAATGATTCTAATGATTTTTTAGTGAGTCACACTCAGCGAATTTATGTGTGTTATTGTAGACCCTGACAGTTTAGGATAAATCTTCGCGGGTAGCACTGCATAAACACTGTATACTCTTGTATCTTCCCAGAAACATAATGTTTTTGACCCAGAAAGCTGCACCGAGTGAATGGATAAATGTGGATCGCAGCATAAATATTTAGATATCTCCGGGGGCTGATGGACGAGGCGAAGTCGCTCTCTTGGCCAGGGGGGCCTTCCCTCCTTCTTGGACACGGGAAACCAGTTAAAAAGACATTTCCAAACATCCACGTCCATTGCAAAATCTATCACGCTGACGTCAGGAAGCATTACATGTGAGCTGACGAGAGAAGGAGACACTGTGCAGCCTCTGAAGAGCACTTACACACTAAAGCTCGTAGGTGTCAGATTTTCAATTGGTGGATATCTCATTTTGGAGCCAAACTCCCACAGATGCCACAACACACTGTGCAGACTTTAACAAATGTTGGATTTAAACATTTACACCTCCTATTTAAAGCTCTAGTAGATATTTAGTGCGAATAGTGTCTTTAAATTTCACTGTTTATTAGTGTTTATGATGAAGGCGTTGGATAGGAGACTAAACTCAGCCACAGTCGTCGTCCTGTGAGGTTGTAATGTTCGTTTTAACACCAGGAAACCAAATCATTAGACGCATAAAACATAGAGGATAAACTACCGGCCATTTTGGGATTCAGCTTGTCAGGCTCAGCTGAAGCCTGATTCAGTGGTTCTCTAACTTTTTTCACGTAAAGGACCTCAAACACGGACAAGATCAGATAGAAAATGTATGAAACCCATGAATAAAACAGCCATAAAGTCAGATTTTGTGTTACTCATGGATGGAATTAAAGTTAAATTAGTCCCATTTTTCGCTGTGGACGCCCTCAAGGACTCCACTTGGAGAACCGCTGGCCTAGTTTGTTAAGTTCCTCTTACTATTAATTAGTCTAAGCTGTCAAAAAGGCATTTGTAGCATCCACTACTGTCTTATCCCTTTGTAAATCTGCTCAAACGTTTGGTAGAAGTCACTTTATAATATCTGGTCTAAAACATAATCTATTTAACTTATTTAACTTTTTTTGGCAATCTTTACTACGTATGATGTATGTAAAGCACAAAAAGACCATCAGATTGTGTTATGGTTGCTATAGATACAGGTTGTTCTATGGTAGCTATAGATACAGGTTTTTCTATGGTTGCTATAGATACAGGTTGTTCTATGGTTGCTATAGATACAGGTTGTTCTATGGTTGCTATAGATACAGGTTGTTCTATGGTTCCTATAGATACAGGTTGTTCTATGGTTGCTATAGATACAGGTTGTTCTATGGACGCTATAGATACAGGTTGTTCTATGGTTGCTATAGATACAGGTTGTTCTGTGGTTGCTATAGATACAGATTGTGTTATGGTTGCTATAGATACAGGTTGTGCTATAGTGTATAAATGCAGAATAACACAAATCACTGCTGACATAAGAGATTTTTGAAGTTGAGTTTAATTTTTTTCATCTTGTACACGAACAGAATGAGTCTCTCACATGTTTTTAAATAACGTTTTTGAACAAATGAGGTCTGTAGAGGTCTGTAAAACATCACGTTCAGGCTCAATGAGAAAAAGAAATCCATGTTTTATATTGTCATGGTTTCAAATAGCACATTCTTGGTGTGACCTACAAATGATTATATCAGTCTGCAAACGTTCCTCTTTTGCAGAGCAGTTTATTCTCCGACTGAGGAGGTTAAATAAAACTAAATGGTGCAACACAGCTAAGAAACTACAGTCGCTTTATTCCCTGACTTTATTTGGACCGTTCAGTTCTCCGATCTCATTAGTCAGCAGCATGAATAAACAGATTTAACCCCTTACATACTGTTCAGGGTCAAATTTTGCCCATTTTTTTTAACATTTGTAAACAGTAAATCCACTCTAAATACTTCTTACTTTTAAACTGAAATGTGATGACGAGTACAGCTGATATATATTATTATTTAGAGTTTTTGACCCATATTTATTCAAAAATCTCTCTCTCTCTCTCTCAGCTCTCTGAAAGCTTCATTAAGGATTCATCTTGCTTATTATCTGAGCCCGAATGTGGCACAGAGAGAGAGAGAGAGAGAGAGACTAATTATGAGGCGATATGAACAGTATGTGAGGTTTAACAAAAGCTCAAACATTTGCAGTGATTTCATTAAAAATCATTGATTGCGAAGCTTCAAACGCCGCTGTGACCTTAATGGTGTCCTGCGGTGACGTGTTCAATTAATCACTCTGAGTGTACTATGAGTGTGTTGGAGATTTCCACATTACACTTGTGTAATGGTGCCTTCAGATTTTACTCAGAAGTCGGAATTTCCAAGATCCGTAGTCGGGGATTTTTAACAGGAATGCCTCCTCAAGTCAGACGACACAACCCTAAAATCCAACATGGCTGCTCTGTTCATCAACAGGGTGAAAGTTGTAGTAATATATTCTGTTTATTAGTAGTTTTTTTATCTTATATGTGTCTCTTCTATCTGTGGATGTGCTGCTTACGTGTGTTTCTACGTGCAAAAATACAGAAAAATGCCTTTTTAAGCAGCTGGTATTGCTATGAATTCTTCTAAAGTGGAATGGTTCGTCTTTCCTAGCTCCGACTTCCAACTTCCAACGTAAATTGAACCGTGATCGGCCTTAAACTCGAACTCTTAGTGAGCAAAGAGAACAAACCTTCTAGTGTGAAACTGTAGATAATAATTCAGCAGAAGTGAAGTGGGTGGTGGTTCGAGGGGTTTGGGGAGGAATGGGTGGGGGGGTGTTTAAGTATTTTAAATCCTTCATTGTTTACATCCACGTTTACTGGCTTGCAGTCTTCTTCCTCCCTGTGTTTGCTGTTAGTGTCGCTGTGTGTTTCCTGTAAATCACTTGGTGGATCGTGTGAAAGCGACTGGGCACGGCTGGATATCGTGTCACCAAGACAAACAAAACATGGACCCACTTGTAAAAATGAAACTGCTCCATAGCGCTATGAGAGGTCAGGAACTCCACATGTCACCTTTAAGGCAGATCCTGCTTTATTACCAAACCTATGAGGTGGTTTACTGTACCAGATTTGGGGTTTAAATGTTCCTGAATTCACCTTGTTTAGCTCTTACTGTTCATATTCTGGGTCTGTTTTGACCCGGTCTAAGAATCCCCTCATTAAAACAGTCTAAACCTAATTTTGAACCACAGATTTGTTTAGAAAGCATCAATAGTCGATCTGACTGATCAATAAATGTGATTAAACCTTGATTCATGTTTCAGAGAGCAGAGAGACTAAACAGCTCTTATCACACAATATCATGTCCTATTTTACCTCAGACATGAAAATATAACAGCAATAATGATTGAAATGTTATTTTATTGAAACTTACCAACTTTATTGAGCTGTGGGGTTAATTGTATAACCATTAGAGCTTCACTGCTACATCATTGCTTTTCCTTCCTCTTTGAGGCCATGACAATATAAACCATGGATTTTCTTTCTCATTGGCCCTAAATTTTATGTTTTACAGACCTTATTCAGACCTCATTTCTTCAAAACCTTTTTTTAAATCATCATCATTCTGTTTGTGTACAAGATGAAAGAAATGAAACTCAACTTCAAACTGTATCTATAGCAACTATAACACAATCTGATGGTCTGTCTGTGCTTTACATACCTCATACAAGTAGTAAAGATTGACCTAAAAGTTAAATGGGTTAAATAGATTTTGTTTTAGACCAGATATCATGACACAAAGTGACGTACAAAGGGTTAACTATTCATTTAACTGAAAACACACGTCAATAGATACGGCTCAAATTTGACCCAGAACAACCTCAATGGATAAAAATGTGTAGCACCTATTCAAAAGTATAACATTTTAAGATGTTTTCATTTTAGTGCATCACATGTCAGAGTAAAAGAACATTATTTGAGGTGTTTTTACAGCTGTCACATGTCAAAAATGGGTCAAATTTGACCCTTGACAGTATGTACGGGTTAATGAAACCACCAGCATATTTCCAACATGGAGAAACTGTACATTTTGCACAGAGAGGTGGTGGAGGAAAAGGGAGGCGAGGGGGGGGCAGGAGGAGCTCATATTTGCCTCAGGCCCCCCTGCAGGTTAATCTGGTTGTGTAGCACCGGTTGCAACAGCAGCTGTCGTACAAGTCGTACCGGTAGCAGTAATCACGGCTGTAGGATTAGGTGGTGCTACTGTTAATAGTTAGCAGTATTAGCAGTGTTAGCAGTAGCAGTAGCAGTAGCAGTAGGAGCAGTAATAATGGCAGTAATGCATGTAGTGAAGTTCAGATCCCTCTGCTATAAGTTGTGTGTGTGCAGCCTGTCTGGGCCTGTCGGTACTCAGTGGCTCACTGATCGGCCGCTTGATGGGCGGAGTGTTGCTTTTTAATGACCAATGGTGAGAGCCGTGTGAGTGGAAGCAGCAGCAGATATACAGCGACTTCTGCTAACAACATGCGGGTGTTATGACAGAAACAGAGAGCGAGCCAAGAAACACTCTCCAAACTGATAATGATGCCGACGAGTCAGAGGGAGACGAGAAACATTTACACATGAAAGACAGATTTTTTTTATTTTATTAGACTAAATAGAGTACTTGAGTAATCTCAACGTTAAAATAAAGCATTAGTATCTGTTAGTAGATTAGTGCTGGTGTAGAGCTGCTCTTCTACCTCTACTATAAAGGGACATGATGCACATTTTAATAGGTTTTGTTGTTTGAAGTCTCAATTTTATCACTTTTTTATACTGAACATTCAACTTTAAATATGATTAACTCATTAAACATGCATATTTTAGAGAATGTGAGGTAAGTATTTCTATATATTGAAAGACATTTGGGCATTGGGGCGACATACTTTTCTAAAAATGGACACACAAACTCTCCACAATGTTGGGAGAGTACTTCAGTTCAGCGTTAACACTGTAAAAAATGAAGTGTGGCTCTGTGATTTAACTTTATACCTCCTAAAACAACTATAACACGTAACTTATTCTATTTAAATTAATCTTTTGGTCCAATTTCACTCATTTATATGTGATATTTCTTATATTTTGATTATATTATAGATATATTTCTGATGTATTTTAAGTTTATTAATAGTGTCTCACAATAGTATTTCATTATATATTTAATTGAACTGATGAGAGCTCAGTATTATATCCCACTAAGCACATTATGAGTACATCTAAAATATACATTAGTCATGAGTACACACAGTTGATACTAAGTTTACTTAAATTAATAACAATTTAGTGTATTTTAAAGAGAAACTAAAGGTGATTTCTCCACTTTGGCCAAAGCTTGTACCACATTTATCACAGTGCTTCAGTCATATATAAGAAAATAAATAACCTAATAACCTAATTTCATGTTATAATGTGTATTTTAATGTTGTAACCTGGATTTAAGCCTGCAGCAGTCAACACTGAGGTAAATCCCTTATGTGCAAACTGACTTATAAATAAAACCTGATTCTGATTAACAAGGTTAGATTTAAACATTATTGCTCCCAGAAATATAACACACACTCCTTCAAGATGATTTCTGGCTTCTTCTTCTTCTTCTTCTTCTTTTTTTTTTTACCTTAAAACACACACATGTAACAATAGAAAATATCTTCAGGTGAATAAGGAAGCTTTTTTTCAATTGCAATTTTCTGCCTAACTTTAATATCAGTATTTATATTTATGTGGTTGATGTTCTTCTGTTGGACTCTTCAGGTGAAAAAGAGGGCATTTTTTCAATTGCAATTTTCTGCCCATTTTAACTTTAATATCAGTGTTTATATTTAAGTGTTTAATGTTTTCTATCTTACTCTTCATCTAAGTGTCTACTAGCTCCACAGAATATCAGCATGGATCCAACACTGAATTGTCCTCAGTGTGCTGCCAGAAACCCCGAGTATCACTATGATCAACCTATCGATAAAGGTCAGTATTTCTTCTTCACGCCAGATGTTTCTTATGTAAAAAATGTTAAGAAGTGTCTGGAAAACTTTAAAAAACAACAAGGAAAAAACCCCCAGATTAAATATAAGTGTGATGTCAGAGGTCTGCGGTCTGTGGTTGGACTGAAATGAGTCGTGGATGTTTTGGTGTGTTTTGTTTCCTAAAGTGATCCTGAGCTCAATCGAACACCTACACACACACACACACGCACGCACACACACACACACACACACACGCTCACTCCCACTCCAAACTGCAAAAATAAACTCCTAACTTTTGTGGGAAAACTCGAAAAAGAAAAAGGCGCCGAAGAGCAAACATAAACAAAGAGTTTCAACAAATCAGAGATTAAAAATTAGTCACACACACACATACACACACACACACGCATGCACACACCTACACATACACAGCGTACTGTACACAGGGTGATGACTGGTGTGTGTTTGATCAGGCTGAGTCTGAGAGCAGCTGTAACCTCTGGCTAGAAACACATCAGCCATAAACCAACAGATGACAATGACACAGATCTGTGTGTGTGTGTGTGTGTGTGTGTGTGTGTGTGTGTGTGTGTGTGTGTGTGTGTGTGTGTGTGTGTGTGTGTGTGTGTGTGTGTGTGTGTGTGTGTGTGTGTGTGTGTGTGTGTATAAGGATGATATGGCCTTTAGGCATCCTGTTGCGTACGTTACCACCGTTAATTTAGGTTTGATTAGTGCTCTAACTGAAGAAACACACACTATAGCTGCAGAAAGAATAACTGTAGAATCACAACTTCCTGTCTAGAAAATAGTATTTAAACTTTTATTACTGTGTTATTATCAGTGCTGAAATGCTACTAAGCACATTTACTCAAGTACAAACTCAACGTGTGTATGTTTAACGTGTGTGTTTCGGTTTTAGAAGAATACATATTGCACTTATCCACTGTATGCATGTCATTTTAATTATGTATTTATCTACATATATATATATATATATATGTAAATTTAAATGATGCACTGTTATAGATTAAACTGCCCAACCTTATATAACACACTTAAACATGTTCATGCATCAGTAATAATTACACAATAGTATATATATATATGTAATAATATAGCTGTGACTATGACTATAGGCTCATTTTTGCTGTTAAGTGAGTATATATATTTTTAATTTTTGATACTTTAAGTACATTTTACTCATGTGTGATTTTTCTAATGGATGATTTTTACAGTTTTTTTACAGGGACAATGCTGTAGTTATAATATATAGTTGTATCATTAACATTAGCAGGACTTTTAGGAGGTTTAAGTTAAAGTTTACCGATGAAACCGACATTAAGAGGAAGTAAAAAAATAACACGAGTGCCTTTAAAATGACGTCATTCATTACAGCTGCACCGCTCGTAGAGGAAATCGTGTTTTTAGGTACATTTTTGAGGTTGTAGTTTCAAGATATTCACAATATTAGGGCCCGAGCTCTGACCAGACATGCATGGGGTGGTGACGGCCCCTTCATCGCTGCTTGCAGCTTTAATTATTATTATTATTTTAAGCACATTTTACTCATGTGTGATTTTGAATGCAGGACTTTTACTTCTAATGGATGATTTGTACAGTTTAATACAATCTCAACACTTCTTCCATACCACTGATTATTTAGTGATAATGGTAGAAGTTAGAAACTGTAGTAATAATAATAACAGTAGTTAAAGTCTCATTAACATTAGCAGGACTTTTAGGAAGTTTAAGTTAAAAGGGTGAGGCGTGAGGGTTTTGTGTGTGTGTGTGTGTCATGAAGGATCCAAAATGCCTTATTAACATCTGTACAATGACTTTTGATAACTTAGAAGAGACAATTGACTATGTTTAATGTTTAGGAAGTCAGCAGAGTTCGATGGTTGGTTCATGTGTTTTAGTAGCTCGTGACTTCCCTTCTTCAAATTTCCCATGAAGAGTTACACAGTATAAAAGCTGCTGGCATTTTTACTGTATAGTGAGCTCTTTTAAAATTTTATTTGCTGATACTTTAAGTTGATTTTACTCCAGTAGCTATAATTTTGAATGCAAATCTTTTACTTCTAATGGATGATTTTTACAGTTTGATAGCATATCAACACTTCTTCCACACCACTGATTATTTGGTGACAACACTAGCAGGACTTTTAGGAAGTTTAAGTTAAAGTTTACTGATGAAACCGACATTAAGAGGAAGTAAAAATATAGCAGGAGCGCCTTTAAAATGACGTCATTCATTACTGTTTTCGACTTTTTAAGGTACATTTTGAGGTTGTACTGTCAAAATATCGACATTATTATTATTATTATTATCATTATTATTATTATTATTATTATTGTGTCTGTATCGGGATTAGCAGGTAGAGGTGTTTACCTGACAGACGCCTCTCTGTCTCGTCTCTATTTGCGCTCATCAGTCTCTGTCCTGCGGCCGCCTGGCTGCACCTCTGGGCTCACAGCTTATCGGCTTTCTGTTTACCTCTCAATTAATCCCCCATTAGTAAGGAGAGGGGGGGGGGGGGGTTAGAGGGGCATTAAGGCTGCACCCGATGGACTTTAACTTTTGTTTTGTCCCAAACAAGGAGAGGAGATCAGTTGGTTAACAGCACCAGACTGACAGATCTCAATCTGAGCAGAGAGACCCGCTGTCTGGCTGAGAGGAGCCGGGCAGACGCACTGATCACTGCTGGATAAGACCTGATATTTATTTAAGGATAATTGTGCTATCAGATCTCAGTAAATTAACGTTTAAACTCAGTAGATTAAAGCCAATTAGGTAGAGTTGAGGTAAAGCAGAATGCCAGCGCGTGCGTAAAATCCGTAATGAATCACCAATGGAGTTAAAAACCACTGCGTAAACATTCATTATGAAGATAATTAAAGCATTAAATCTGATGAATTTGTAACTCTCCCCCCTTTTTTTGAATTTAACATCTTATCATTTTGACTTAATTGCTGTGTCTCTGCTCCACTTTTCTTTTTTTTTTTACGCGCGGAGCTCTAAAGCAGAATAAACGAGGCCTGGTGTTTAATTAGGAGATGTTACAGTGAATGCGGCTCCTGCTGTTTGCTCTCAGTCTTAGCTGCTGTCTCACATTAGGACATGAGAGCGGCTGTAATTATACCAGAATGGGTTTGGGAAACAACTGTTCTCAGGGGCTGGAGGAACAATTACGCGCACAGGAAAAACAGCAATTGATGCCTTCTCTTCTCTTCTCTCTCCCAAAATGTTCACACCACCTTCCATATAATAAGAGTTATACCAGCAAATAAGTTGGCAGGTTTCTGTTTTATAAATAAAAGAACGGAGGTTGGAGATTAGTATAGTCTGAAATGATTTATTTAATCCATGGGAGCGTTGATTTTTTTTTTTTTTTTTTTTTAAGCTCTCATTTGTGCGTAATGGCTAATTAACTGCGCCAATTAAACAGCAAGACGTTAAACAATAAAGAAAAGAACAATTATTTTCTCTTAAGCATCACCTGCAGGCAAACTGGGCTCCCTCCCTATTTGCAGCCCTATTGTCCATATTTATATATATATATATTTATATTTTTAATTAATGCATTCATGGCAGGAAATAGTGAAAATACTATAATCGAAGGTCTTTATGTCCAAAAAGAGTAATAAAATAATAATAATAATAATAAGTGTCAGTTGTATGTGACAAAATGTTTAAAAAATAAATAAAACTAAGATTTCATCGACACATTAAATAACTGATATTTCAACACTGACCCAAATTTTGAGCTGAAAACTAAACCTCATTATGGCAAACTGATTAAATTACTTGTCTTGTCCAAAAACTCAAAAGCTGAACTTTAAATCTGAGTAGAAATATTATTACATTTATATAATATTATGTCTGTCAGGGCTTCACTCCCCCCCAGTGGCGCGTAATAAGGCACGTTGGCGACCTTTTGACACCCAGATCCTGTAAAATCATCGCAATCTTCGCCTTTTCTTTTTCTTTTTTTGGAGATATTTGTGAAATATCCTTCTAAATATTTATCACAGGAGCTCTGCAGTATCTTTTTAGTTCAAGCTCAGACTGTTACCTGTGAGAATAACATCAATCTGGGGCTGAAATCTGAAATAACACCCTTAAAAATGACATAATAGGCAACAGGGCACGAACCTCGCCCCCCCTCACCCCACCTCTCCTCCCTCCACTCCTTCTCCTCCCATCCTCTTTCTCACCCCCTTAAAATTCTCCCGTCCATTTTCCCATTTTCCACCACCGGGATAAATGGTGAAACTTGTAGCAATAATACCCCCTTCTTTCACACAAACGCCTCCCCGCTGCAATCACCTCCAGCCCCGGCCTGCCCCCAGAAGCCTCGCGGCTGGGGATCTCGTGGAGCCTTTCTCCGCGAGCACAAAAAGCCTCCTATAAAGGGGAACAAAAGTGACCACATTTTTTCCTCCGTGTCCCCCTTCTCCGCGCAGAATAACCCGCTGCCTGTCCCTCAAATGGGAATATTAGGACGTCAATCTCACTGCCCCTGTGCGCTTTTGTCTTTGCTGAGTGCCCGGCTCTGCCTACCACACACCTTTTGTCCGACAATCCAATAAGCCATTATTGTCGGTCTGTAAGCCGGCTGCAGCTCGCTCTTCGGGGGTATTTTAGGTGCTTAATCGCGTCCTTTAAAGGACCTCAAATGGAGAATAACTTCCTCCTTTCACGTCGCCTGGCATCGGGACAAAGAGTTCCTGTGGCCTGGCCTCCTCCAGCAACTCTCCTCTTAATATGTGTATTAGCCACACACACAAAAAAAAATTGCCACCGTGCATCTGAATCACTTCAGGGCACAGTGACCCCGCATCATCATCATCATCATTATTATTATTATTATTGCTCTTATTATGTAGAGGAAAGTGTTAAAAAAACACGTTTCTCGTTTTTTTTTTTACCCGAATACAGAATCAAACGCACCTTTTCTCATGTCTCTGATTTATTTGAATAGATGTGAAATAGACTAAAACAATTCTCTGTTGAACCAAAAAAAAAAAAAAAATTAAAGCATTCTCTCCATAAGTCTAAAATATAGCATGTTAAAAACAAACATAAAAAAAACAACAAATCGTCTTTTTTTTCTTTTTAAGTTCAAAAAGGGAGAAAATGCGCAAACCAATGCGTATTTCTCCCTTTTCTGTGTGCATCAGTCATGCAGTGCCCCCAAAATTAAAAGCACCGACAATTATTGGACCACATCATGAAATTTCACCCAAGCTGATGCATCTGTGTGACTGTGACGTCCAGCTTTTTACTCACAATCATTTCGGAGTTTATAGACTTTTCTTTTCTATAGCCCGAAATCTGAGTGAAGCGTCATCTCAACTGACAGGTGTGAATCCAACAAACTTACATCCATTACATAAGAGATATTGTTTTCTGAGCCGTGTTGTTAACACACACTTCTAAAAAATAAAAAAAAGGTTTTTGGGGTTGAGCAAAATGGAGAAAAAAAAAAGCTCCGTAAAAAAAAAAAGAAGCTCCGTCTCTCTAGTTGTGTTGTGTTGAGGCTACCAGGCCCGGATGCCCTGCAGGGAGCCTTGGCAGGGTGTGACCGCTGTCCCTTGGTGTGTTTGGGCCTGTGGAGAGCCGCTGAGGCCGCTGACATTTCCCAAGTTCATGTTCATGAAGGCGTTAGGAGTGCTGGACGGAGGGAGCGAGGGGATGCTGGTGTACGTGCAGCTGTAGTTGCTGTTATAAGCGGGGTTGTTGTACGTGTAGGACGGGTATCCATTGTAACTGTACGGGTTGGATCCGTATGGAGCTGCGGCTGCGTAGCTCTGCGTGCCTCCCAGACACGGCTTCCCATCTCGGACCAGCACCGGCACAGCGACTCTCCGTGGCGGGGGAGGATGGTGCTGCTGCCCGGCCACCTCCAGAGATTTGTCCTGGCGCTGGCGTTTGCACTTGTAGCGCCGGTTTTGAAACCAGATCTTCACCTGGTTGGAGGTGAGTTTGAGAGTGGTGGCAAGGTGCTCCCGCTCAGGAGCAGACAAGTAGCGCTGCTGCTTGAAGCGTCTCTCCAACTCGAAGACCTGCGCCTGGGAGAAGAGCACCCTGGGTCTCCGCCGGCTCCTCTGCTTCTGCACCGGCCTCTCTGAGTCTCCCTGCCCGCCCTCTGCTGCCTCAGACCTGGACACCAGCCCGCAGCTCTCTGGGCACGTTGGGAATAAAAAAGGGCGTCAGTAATATATCTCTGGAGGCAAATTATGAAATCATGTGTGGAGCGAGAATAAAAAAAGACACATTATGCTAATTTTTTTATAAGTCCACACCCATTAAACTAATCAAATGTTTCACTAAGACTCTGAAACATGCGACTATTTTCCATAAAACTGACAGCAGCTTTTTACGCAGTGTGCAATATTATAAATTCAGCAACAATATAAAAACAACCATAAAAAATAAGAATCAGACTTACAATTTGACCTACTGCAAGCTAAACTACTAATTTCACTGGATTGCAATAACAACATATGAATACATAGTAGAGTGGTTTACTATCATGTATAATAATAATAATAATGGTTCAGAATAAACAATCACAGATTTCTACAGACTCTAAGATAAGTTAATCAACCCTGAGGTAAAGATTATACTAATGACACAACTATCCAAAGTACATTTAAAGCTGTTAAAATAAAAACATTTGAATCTGCAGTTTAAGTATTTGTCTCATTTCTAACAGACGCTCGCGCAATAATTAAAGCCGTATAAAATATTATTATATATATATTATTATTTATTTTTAGGGGTGCTTAGGTCTAAAATCGCCCCTGAATTATACCATAAAATATGAAACAATATGATAAAAGGAGGCTGATTATAAAACAGTATAAAGGGTCAAAACGTCCAAAATACAGATGTGCCCATTTTATGACTTTTAGTGACTTTCTGAGCTCGTGCAGCTTCTATCAGCTCCACAAAAAAAAAAAAAAAAAAAAAAAAAGATTTATTTTTCTCCACCAGCTATTTTCCATGTAACACAGACTCATCAGGACGCAGTGAGGCCGCAGTGTTTGACTGTGACTCTGTTTATTAGCGCTACTTCGCCGTGTCATTTCTTTTACAAGCCTCTTTAAACTAATTGCCGGTTTATGGTCCACACATCATAACAGACCCGGGCCTAACAGGCGCGCAGCTGAACCACTAGAAAGTGTTTGACATTTCCAGACTTTACTGGATTCGTCTCAGGCTCGTTTGCTCGCCGTGATACTGACTTCCACCATTTGATAGCTCTTTATTGGGATAATGTGTTGTGTGTCTGGAGGGTGGAGGAGCAGAGAGCAGGCGTCTGATGTCACGTCCTGCATTGATTAGATTATTTAAAAAACATCTGTAAAAGCTATTATCTATTTTAACTTCATTAAAATTAGACTTATATATTAGATTTTGGCACTTTTTGCACGACTTATGTTCTTATTATTACACCTTTAGGGTCGCAGGAGCTGCAGGATTAGGCCTAATTTCAGAACACACACACACACACACACACACACACACACACACACACACACACACACACACACACACACACACACAGTTGGCACACATTGTGTTTGAAGCTTAGCTATCTCAAAACTATAATTTCACCGCATTACAAATGATTCAATTGTAATTATTTAAGTGGATAAAACTGCGTAAAACGGCACCGTGCGTAAAAAGGTAACGTTACGCATTTAATTATTTTTTTGTGGCTTAACATGCAAATTCTCTTCTAGTCACTAAAAACACGAGATTTAAAATTCAAAACAGCTGCTTTAATGTGTCTATTATTAAAAATCGTGTTCCATTTTGTCATTTTCTCTTTTAAGTAATATTATTAATAATAGTTTCTTGTGTCCTTTGTTTCCTTTTGTTTGGCCTTTTTTTTTTTTTTTTTTTTTTTTTGTTTTTTTACAGTAGTTTACTTCAACTCACTGCTCTCCTGCTCCTCCAGCTCGGCGGCCTCCAGCTTGGCTCCCTGCAGGCCGTGGTGCACGTACATATCCGGGGACAGGCTCGTCTCCCCGCGGTCCTCCTCCCGCACCGCCAGCGCACTGAGGTAAGCCAGGTTGTCTTCCCCCTCCGAGAAGGAAGGGCTGTCCCGGGCCCCGGCCAGCATGCAGGACGGCGGGGTTTGATAGTGCTGCTGCTGGTGGGGAGGAGATCCAGCCAAGTGCTGCTGGGTGTGTGCCCGGTGCTGGTGCTCCAATGACCCGGACTGCTGCTGCTGCTGTTGTTGCTGCTGCTGCTCCAGCTTGAGGATATCCTTGACTGAAAACGGCGTGGAGGTGAGCGGGCTCGGCAGCATCATGTCATCCAGCTCCTGCTCTGCAGCATCGAGGAAATGAAGCCCGCCGAGTAACATGCACACCTTCTCTCTCCCTGTCTCTCTCTTTCCTTTTTTTTCTTCTTTTTTCTTTTTTTTTACCTCCCCCCAACTCCTTTTCTAACAAATAATTTACCTTAATAGCCTCTTCTTTTGTAACTGGAGGTGCGTAAAGCCTCTGGAATCCTTCATTGCAGTAAATCGCACGAAAACGTGAGTATTAGTCCCGGGTTTGTCCATGCAGGTCTCCTCTCTGACAGATATAATGTCGGGCTTTGTAAGTAGAGTTTTTGGACCGGGGCGAAGGAGCGCCTCTGCCTCCTCTGATGTCAGGGGGAGGGGTGTGTGTGCGTGCGTGTGTGTGTGTGTATGTATATGCGTGCGTGCGTGTGTGTGTGTATGTGTGTGTGTGAAATGGAAAGTCCGTGTGGGCTGAGAGGGAAGCATTTGGAAGAGTCACAGAGTGGGAGAGAGAAGGTGGGGCGTACGTGACGTGTGTGTTCACGTACTGGGATTTTGTTTTTTGAGACTTCTGTGAATATGGTGGACAGGGGAAATGTACTGACACCCTGTTCCCTCCACCCGGTCCACTGTATTTAAACTTCTGTACTTACTTCATGTGTTGACCACGTAGCCTCCCCCAAAAACAGTTTTACGCATCAGTTTCAACTCCTGCAAGCACAGTTGTTGGATTACAGTTGTCTTTCTATGGATCTCACGTCGCCTTTTTTGCTGTTTTTACGCATCATTCCAGCTGTTTTTACCCATTCTTCAGTCACTGGATAGCATGTTGGTTCGTGCGTAAATCTGTGCGCTTTGTTGGCGAGGCGCACCGCCGGTGGCACGTCAAGGTCAACAGTCAGGTCAAGGGACAATAGAGTGAAAGGCAGGAAGGGGGGGAGGAGGGGGGGCTTATCTTGTTATATTTGCCCCTGCAGATTATTTAATGCTTTTAGTGTATCATATAATTATTGGTTAATATTATCCACCATCTCTCGTCATGACGCAAAAACCACCGCTGTGATAGCTGTGTAGAGGCCTGTACTATTATTAGAGGAGGTTTGTCCGTGAAGGCCTTTCTTTAGTGGAAATGCGGCCGTAAAAACTTGACAGGAAATGGAGATTTAGATTTAGGAGAGGAGTTTGTGCTCAAATTTGCGCAAAATTAATAATACGAAACGTTGGATATGATCAAATTAAACCTCTCTTAACTACCAAATGCGCCAAATCCTGAACACACCAGCTACACGATCCAATGTCACTCATGTTAAAGATGCATTTATTATATTTACAGTAAAGCATTCACATGTTGCGGTGAATTCCTCTACAGTAAGTTAGTCCTTACTATAAAAGACAAACTTCCCAAACTTAACATTGATTTAAATTTCCAGCAGTGATCCATAAACATCAAAAAAAAAAAAAAAAA
Organism: Scomber japonicus; assembly: GCF_027409825.1. NCBI lineage: Eukaryota > Metazoa > Chordata > Actinopteri > Scombriformes > Scombridae > Scomber > Scomber japonicus. Next base: position 7,269,183 of record NC_070579.1, read on the forward strand.
AAAACCTTAAACATGTCAGACTGAAATATAAGGAGATGGTTGAAATAAAATAATCTGCAGACATCTAGAATTTCCCCTCTTTTTTAAAGCCATTTAATAGTGTAGTCGGCGCATAAACGTGACTATACGTCAGTTTCAGCGTGTGATATATGACGCACGCACGAGACTACACACATAATAATAATAAAGCAGTTCCACTCTCTTGTCCAACTTTAATTTTACCCTCCTGTGCTGTGTGTTATAGTCTCCAGTAGCAGCAGCAGCCGGGTTGAGCTCGCTGTCTCTCCGTCCTCTTTATCGCAGTGTGTTGTATTAATAACCGCCCTGGGGGCAGATAAGCAAAAAGCCCCCCGGGGCAATTAAAATTCCTCCAGGAAAACTGAACGACGTTTTTAGCTCGGTGCAATCAGCTCCTATCAGCTCCCCTTTCCGTTTTGCAGCGGGACCCTGTCAGCCCTCTGTCAGCCCTCATGCCTCCTCCTCGCTGGGTTTTTTCCTCTCTTGGACGCTCTGCAGGTGGACGGTGCCTTGCTGCAGGGCTCAGAGGCAGAAGAGGGGTGGAGGTAACTCACTTAAAATAAGAAGATACTGCACAATAAAACATGAGATAACACCCAAAAGTGACATTTCATATTTATCTAGTGCCTATCCTGCTATTATATTATTATAAGCCTATTAACATGTACAGGGATAAAGGGTCAAAGTTAGTATATTAACTTAATTCTGATTTAAATTGCATGTAGAGACTATTCATGTTAAATGTCCTGCATTCATATTTACACTCAAAAGTGACAACTCACATTTATCTAGTGTCTATCTGGCTTTTTAAACATTTGGTAAATGCATTAACTTTTACAAGCCTATTTAAATTTAATGAGTTAGAGAGCTCTAAATCATCAGTGTGATCATATTCCCCCCTCTAAAAAACCTGATGCATACAATCAGATACATGTAGTGCACAGATAAACCAATGCAATGTTGAATTACTAAATATTTAGTAGCTTATTTTATGCTAAATTCATGTTGGAAATGTGTCTATTAAATTACATACAGCAGATACAGAAGATCATTCATGTGTAAATCTGTCCGTTTTCATTATGTTTTATTATCATGCATAAAAAAAGCTTGAAGGTGTTGATATGCAGAACCTTAAAAAAATGTTGTATTCAATATGTTAAAAAATAATGCTATGAAAAATAAATGGCAGTGTATCCAATATGATACAAAAACAAAACTCCCTATATAATATAACATGACAAAGAGAGAAAAGGTGTATTGGGTGTCAAAGGTAGTAAAGTAACTTAATTCTGATTTAAATTGCGGATTTAGTGATTTTGCAGGCTGCAGGCAAACTCTAAGACTTTCTCATACTGGGAATGTTGGTATTGGCGAAGGTAGAAGAAGTACTCAAAGCTGTTTTCTTAACCCTTTTGTAGTTTCACACCAAGAAAATGCTATTTAAAAAATAATTTCTTCGCTTTTCCTTCCTCACTGAGTTCATTACAACATAAAACATGGATTTTATTTTCTCTCACTGACCCTAAATGTAATGTTTTACATACTTCATTTGTTGTTATTCTTTGTTTATACACTAGAACAACCTGTAACTATAGCAACCATAGAACAACCTGTATCTATAGCAACCATAGAACAACCTGTATCTATAGCAACCATAGACCAACCTGTATCTATAGCAACCATAGAACAACCTGTATCTATAGCAACCATAGACCAACCTGTATCTATAGCAACCATAGAACAACCTGCATCTATAGCAACCATAGAACAACCTGTAACTATAGCAACCATAGAACAACCTGTATCTATAGCAACCATAGAACAACCTGTATCTATAGCAACCATAGACCAACCTGTATCTATAGCAACCATAGAACAACCTGTATCTATAGCAACCATAGAACAAGCGGTATCTATAGCAACCATACAACTACCTATATCTATAGCAACCATAGAAAAACCTGTATCTATAGCAACCATAGAACAAGCGGTATCTATAGCAACCATAGAACAAGCGGTATCTATAGCAACCATAGAACAACCTGTATCTATAGCAACCATAGAACAAGCTGTATCTATAGCAACCATAGAACAACCTGTATCTAGGATTTTAAACATGCAATTCAAAACGCGATTAATCGTGATTAACTATGGAGATTCTGAGATTAATCTCGATTAAAAAAATTAATCGTTTGACAGCCCTAATAAAAACACAATATAATGGTCTGATGTTTCATAAAACAGGAGAAACTATGTTAACAAATGATATTAAATGTGAAGAATGGACATTTTGGATGAATATAGATATATAATATATATATTTCCTTCTTTGTGTGTTCATTGAATTTCATGTTTTTATTGATCTCAGATGTAAAAATGGGTCAGATTAGTATTTACGTTAAGGGTTAAGTTTATATTTAAAAATTATAGAAGATGTTGTGATTTTTAAGGGAAGTTGAAGTTTATCAGATATTTTAGCAGATTTTCATCACAAACCTTTAAGATTAGACTCTGAAAGTGTATTAAAGTTAACGAGAGACACAAAACATCTTTTTTAAACCTTCTCTCAGTTTTTAATATTGTACTTCCTCGTCCCCCTCCTTCTTCCTCGTCTTCTTCCTCCTCTCCTCCTCTTCCTCCTCTTCCTCCTCCACCTCTTCTTCCCCTTCCTCCACCTCCTCCTCCACCTCCTCCTCTTCCTCCACCTCGTCCTCTTCCTCATCTTCCTCTTCCTCCTCGTCTTCCTACTCCTCCTCCTCCTCCACCTTCTCCTCTTCCTCCTCCTCCTCGTCTTCCTCCTCCTCCTCCTCCTCCTCCTCCTCCTCCTCCTCCTCTTCTTCCTCCACCTCCTCCTCCTCTTCCACCTCCTCCTCCTCCTCGTCCTCGTCCTCCTGGTCCTCTACCTTGTCTTCCACCTCGTCCTCTTCCTCATCTTCCTCCTCCACCTCCTCCCCCACTTCTTCCTCCACCTCTTCCTTCTCTTCCTCCTCTTCCTTATCTTCCTCACCTTCCTCCTCGTCCTCTTCCTCCTCCTCTTCCTCGTCCTCCTCCTCCACCTCGTCCTCTTCCTCATCTTCCTCCACCTCCTCTTCCTCCTCTTCCTCATCCTCCTCTTCTTTCTCCACCTCCTCCTCCTTTTCCTCCTCCTCCACCTCGTCCTCTTCCTCATCTTCCTCCTCCTCCTCTTCCTCATCTTCCTCCTTTTCCTCCACCTCGTCCTCTTCCTCCTCCTCCTCTTCCTCCTCTTCCTCTTCTTCCTCCTCCACCACCTCTTCCTCCTCCTCCTTTACCTTATCTTCCTTCTCCTCCTCTTCTTCATCTTCCTCCTCCTCGTCTTCCACCTCGTCCTCCTCCTCCTCTTCCTCGTCCTCTTCTTCCTTCACCTCTTCCTCCTCTTCTTCCTCCACCTCGTCCTCTTCCTCATCCTACTCTTTCCCCTACCTCTTCCTCCTCCTCCTCTTCCTACTCTTCTTCCTCCTCATCCACCTCCTCCTCCACCTCCTATTCCTCATCCTACTCTTCCTCTCCCTACCTCTTCTCCTCCTCCTCTTCCTACTCTTCTTCCTCCTCATCCACCTCCTCCTCCACCTCCTCCTCCTCCTCCACGTCTTCCTCCTCCACCTCGTCCTCGTCCTCATCTTCCTCCTCCTCATCTTCCTCCTCCTCTTCCTCCTCTTCCTCCTCCTCTTCCTCCTCCTCTTCCTCTCCTCCTCCTCCTCCACTCTTCCACTTCCTCTTCCTGCTCCTCCTCCTCCACCTCGTCTTCCTCCTCTTCCTCCTCATCTTCCTCCTCCACCTCTCCCTCTTCCTCCTCCTCCACCTCTATCTCATCCTCATCCTCCACCTCCTCCTCCTCATCTTCCACCTCCTCCTCTTCCTTCTCCTCCTCCTCCTCCTGTTCCTCCTCCTCCTCCTCCTCCTCCTCCTCCTCCTCCTCCTTATGGAAACAATAACCCTCTACATGATCGTATTTACTGTATTTCAGAGCGAGGCGTCGTTTATCTCCTCTCAGCCTCTCGGTGACCTCGCTAACATCGGTTTCATTCTCTTTTTATTCTCTCTCAAACGATACGGGCGTTTAGAGTATCGTAAAGAGGCTCTCTCTTCAGACTTGCACAACTACACTATATTTTCCCTCATATTTACAAAAAAGATATAAAAAATGAAACGTGTATAAACTGGGTCGAATCCAGAACGTCATGGGAAGTGAAAACGAGAACTTTTTATTTGGCTTTTTTTGTCGTAATTCAAGTATTTTAGTAGCGAGATGTTGTTTTATTTTGGCTGCCGTCGCCCCCAAACTGGTTTTTTTTGCGAGGTGGAGAGGGGAAATTTGGGGGATTTCGGTGGATGTTTATGTCTCTGACGGAGATTTTAGGGCCTCTTCCTTCGTCCTTCTCTTCCTCACCTTCCTCCTCCTCCTCCTCTTCGTCATCTTCTTCCTCCTCCTCCTCCTCCTCCTCCTCCTATTCCACCTCGTCGTCCTCCTCCTCTTCCTGTTCCTCCTCCACCTCGTCCTCGTCCTCGTCCTCCTCTTCCTCTTCCTCCTCCACCTCGTCCTCGTCCTCCTCTCCTCTTCCTCCTCCACCTCGTCCTCGTCCTCCCTCTTCCTCTTCCTCCTCCACCTTGTCCTCCTCCTCCTCGCCTTCCTACTCTTCATCCACCTCTTCCTCCTCCTCCTCTTCCTACTCCTCCTCCTCTTCCACCTCGTCCTCCTCCTGCTCCTCCTCCTCCTCATCCTCCACCTCTTCCTCCTTGTCCTCTTCCTCACCTTCCTCCTCCTCCACCTCCTCCTCTCCCTCCTCCTCCTCCTCCTCCTCCTCCACATCTTCCTCTTCCTCCTTGTTTTATTTGGCTGCCGTCTCCCCCAAACTGGTTTTTGCGAGGTGGAGAGGGGAAATTTGGGGATTTCGGTGGATGTTTATGTCCTGACGGAGATTTTAGGGCCACTAGAGAGATTATTGTGACGGTAAACACAAAGAATCACAGTGTCTTTTTTTCAATTATTGCACTTTAATATAAAACTGGATGAATGATGCTGAAATTATGATTCACATTATACACGTTATAACCTTCACTCTGACTCTAAATCAAGGCAACTCATATACCTCCTCCTCTTCCTCCTCCCTCCTCCTCATCTTCCTCCCCCTCCTCCTCCTTTTCCTCCTCTTCTTCGTCCTCCTCCTTCTCATCTCCTCCTCCTCTTCCTCCTGCTGCTCTTCTCTTCCTTCTCCCTCCTTCTCTTCCTCCTCCTCCTCCTTCTCTTCCTCCTCCTCTTCTTCCTCCTAATCCTCCTCCTACTCCTCTTCTTTTCTCCCCTCCTCCACCACCTCCTCCTCCTCTTTCACTCCTCTTCCTCCTCCTCCTCTTCCTTCTCATCTTCCTCCTCCTCTTCCTTCTCATCTTCCTCCTCCTCCTCATCTTCCACCTCAACTTCCACCTCCACCTCCTCCTCTTCCTCCTCCTCCCGATCCTCCTCATTTTCCTCCTCCTCGTCCTCCATCTCCTCTTCCACATCCTCCTCCTCTTCCTCTACCTCCTCCTCCTCTGAAGATGTTCCAGGTCCAGTTCCCAGTCAAGTCAGTACGAGCAACTCCATTTGAAGACAGACTTCTTCTTTTCCTCTTCCTCCATCTCCTCCATCTCCTCCTCCTCCTCCTCCTCCTCCTCCTCCTCCTCCTCCTCCTCCTCTCCTACTGTGTCCCTGTCTGTAAACCCCAGCAGGTAGTAAATATCCTGATGCTGCAGCAACTCTATCTATGGAGCTTTAAAACACACAGATACACTCTATGTATGCATTGTGTATTGTATGTATGTATATGTGTGTGTGTGTGTGTGTGTGTGTGTGTGTGTGTGTGTGTGGTTGTCTCTCTCCGCCGTAGACTCCCAGGCGACTCTCTCCAATTCATGCTATATCATCATCAGCAGCAGCGGCGCTCGTCCTCGTAAAAAAAGTGCCAAACAAAGGCAGGATAGGTACACCCGCCGCCTCCATTTACTTTAAATAAGCATTAAATCCAACGACGCCAAGGCTGAGCGCTGTGTTTTCTGTGTGTCAGCTGGGCCAACACTCTTACACAGCGGCTATCGGAAAGAAAATAAAACAGTTTTAGTTCATGTTAAGTGACAGGAGGAGGAGGAGGAGGAGGAGGAGGAGGAGGATGGGGGGGGGGGGGGGGGGGCAAGGGTTTCCAAAAGTAAAGTAAAGTAAAGGGGGGTTCAGGACTCTATACGCTCATCTTGATTTTTCTTATTTCTGTCCTCCTGTTGTCCTCGAGTCAAGGAAGGAAGGAAGGAAGGAAGGAAGGAAGGGAGGAGGAAAGGAAGGAGGAAGGAAGGAAGGAAGGGAGGAGGAAGGGAAGGGAAGGGAAGGGAAGGGAAGGGAAGGAAGGAGGAAGGAAGGAGGGAAGGAAAGGAGGGAGGGAGGAAGGAAGGTAGTAGGGAAGGATAGAAGGGAGGGAGGAAGGAAAGAAGGAAAGGAGGGTGGGAAGAAGGAAGGAAGGAAGGAAGGAAGGAAGGGAGGGAGGAAAGGAAGGAAGGAAGGAGGAAGGAATGTGGGAGGAAGGGAAGAAGGAAGGAAAGGAAGGAAGGAAGGAAAGGAGGAAGAAAGGAGGGAAGGGAAGGAAAGGAGGGAGGGAGGAAGGAAGGTAGGAGGGAAGGAAAGAAGGGAAGGAGGAAGGAAAGGAGGGAGGGAAGAAGGAAGGAAGGAAAGAAAGAAAGGAAGAATGAAGGAAAGGAGGGAGGGAGGAAGGAGGGAAGGAAGGAAGGAAAGGAGGGAGGGAGGGAAGAAGGAGGGAAGGAAAGGAGGGAGGAAGGGAGGAGGGAAGGAAGGAAGGGAGGAGGAGGAGGAGGAGGAGGGGGCAAGGGTTTCCAAAAGTAAAGTAAAGGGAGGTTCAGGACTCTACACTCATCTTGGTTTTTCTTCTTTCTGTCTTCCATTGATAGTCAGGTTTTTAATGTCAGTAATGTAACTTTATCTGAAGCTAAAATCAAAGTTCAAGTTGATTTATTTCAATTTTACAACATTTTTAGTGCCAAATTCCTTTTTTATACAATCCTTCCACTTCAACTCAGCTAGGAGACATACATACTTAAACCTCCTGTTGTCCTCGAGTCAAGGAAGGGAGGGAGGGAGGAAGGAGGGAAGGGAAGGGAAGGGAAAAGTTGGGAAGGGAAGGGAAGGGAAGGGATGGGAAGGAGGGAAGGAGGAAAGGAGGGAGGAAGGAAGGAGGAAAGGAAAGGAGGAAGGAAGGAAGGGCGGAAAGGAGGAAGGTAGGAGGGAGGGAGAGAAGGAAGGAAGGAAGGTAGGAGGGAGGGAAGGGAGGGAGGAAGGAAGGAAGGAAGGAAGGGAAGGAGGGAAGGAAAGGAGGGAGGGAGGAAGGAAGGAAGGAAGGAAAAGAGGGAGGAAGGAAGGAAGGAAGGAAAAGAGGGAGGAAAGAAGGAAGGAAGGAAGGAAGGGAGGGAGGAAAGGAAAGAAAGAGTAGGATGGAGGGAGGAATGTAGGAAGGAAGGAAGGAGAGAAGGAAAGAAGGACAGAAGGAAGGAAGGGAGGAATATAGGAAGGAAGGAAGGAAGGAAAGAAGGACAGAAGGAGGGAGGAAGGAAGGAAGGAAGGAAAGAAGGACAGAAGGAAGGAAGGAAAGAAGGACAGAAGGAAGGAAAGGAGGACAGAAGGAACAATCCAAACAGACAAGGTCAATTTGACCCGGGAGGACGACAGGAAGGTTAATATCTAAATAATTTGACCATTTTCAGCCTCATATATTAAAAATGTAACATCCATTTCCACCCTGAGCCTCCCATCCCTCTGAAATGAGCTCGTGATGGTCAGCGTTTAGAAACATGTGTGAACTAGAAGAGACGAGTGATTAAAACAGGAAAACCACGTGTTCATGTTCATGTAGCTGCCTGACTGTTGTTTTAATGCTTCTACACCGAAGAGTGAGCTCACAGTTCTGACATGAGTAGAGAAAAGTTAACTCAGCAAGAGATAACACGTTTAATCAACTTCAGGTAAAGTGTCAGATTGCGAGAAGGAAGGGAGGTAGGAAGGAAAGAAGGAAGGGAGGAAGGAAAGGAGGAAGGAATGTAGGAAGGAAGGAAAGACTGATGAAGGAAGGAAAGGAGGAAAGGAGGAAGGACTGAGGTAGTAAAGGGGTAAGGAGGGAGGAAGGAAGGTAGGAAGGGAAGAAGGAAAGAAGGAAGGTAGGAAGGAAGGAGAGAAGGAAGGGAGGAAGGAAGGAAGGAACAAAAGAAGAATCAGAGTAAAGTAGTGAAGCATAAATCCTTTGAGAGATTTGACCTGTAATGTTCTCCAGCTCTGACTCAGTCTCCTTTTACAACGAAGAGTGAGCTCACAGTTCTGACATGAGTAGAGAAAAGTTAACTCAGCAAGAGATAACACGTTTAATCAACTTAAGGTAAAGTGTCAGATTGACTTTATTCTGTTTGAGACTTTATATGTTTGCATCATTTTCATCAATTTTTATTTATAAAGTGCCAAATCACAAATCATCTCGAGGCTCTTTACACATTGAGCAGCTTCTAAACTGAACATCAGTGGAAATAAAAAACTCCCTTTTAACAGGAAGGAACCTCACAACCAGAGAGGAAGGAAAGGAGGAAGGAAGGTAGGAATGAAGGAAAGAAAGAATGAAGTGAGGAAAGAAGGAAGGGATGAAGGAAAGAAGTAAGGGAGGAAGTAAGGATGGAAGTAAGGAGAGAAGGAAAAGAGGAAGGAAGTAAGGAGAGAAGGAACGAAGGAAGGAAGGAAGGAAGGAAGGAAAGAGGGAAGTGAGGAAAGAAGTAAGGAAGGAAAGGTGGAAGTGAGGAAAGAAGTAAGGAAGGAAAGGTGGAAGTGAGGAAAGAAGTAAGGAAGGAAAGGTGGAAGGAAAGTTGGAAGGAAGGAAGGAAGGAAGGAAGGAGGGAGGGAGGGAGGAAAAGAGGAAGGAAGGAGGGAGAGAAGGAAGGGAGGAAGGAAAGGAGGAAGGAAGGTAGGAAGGAAGGAAAGAAGGAAGTGAGGAAAGAAGGAAGGGAGGAAGGAAGGAAGGAAGGAAGGACTGATGAAGGAAGGAAGGAAGGAAGGAAGGAAGGAAGGAAGGAAGGAAGGAAGGAAGAAAGGAAGAACAAAGATTGGAGATGAACAGGTGTGGAGATACTTATAGAAATAGAGTTAGAGACCAACAGGTCTGTGAAGTTTGACAAGTCTTCAGAAGTCCAGTCCAGCAAACCAGTACGTCTAATCTGTGCTGGTCAGTCCGGATCCAGAGCCAGAGGAGACCAGAGAGAAGACATGTTTAGGTATTTCTTCACTTCCTGCCAGACCATGGTAAACGGTAAACGGTAAATGGACTGTACTTATAGAGCGCCTTTCTAGTCTTTGTGACCACTCAAAGCGCTTTACATTACATGTCATTCACGTGTGTGTGTGTCTGTGTGTGTGTGTGTGTGTATATGTGTGTGTGTGTGTGTGTGTGTGTGTGTGAGCCTCAGGGATCCTGACTGGGTCCTCTATATGTCTCCAGTCTCAGAGAGCAGAGCTGTGACTCAGTGTGATTCACATTAAAGAGGAAGCAGCTCGTTCTGACTGCTGACGGAGCTGGAAGCACCAACCACTCCGACCGCTTCTCTATCAACCTTTCATCTATCACACACACACACACACACACACACACACACACACAGAAGTATGAGGAAATGTCAGCGAACACATAGAAAAGCCTCAGATGTCTTTGATAATGTTGTTTTTTTCTCGTCCTTCTTTTCAACAGGAAAAAACGTCAGAACCAGACTCAGAGCGGGAGAACATCGGCCTCCATCTTTTCTTTTTATTGGTTTTTCAGATTTGGGAACAAACAACAACAAAACATATGCAACATACAAAACAACTAAAAGTCCAACCCCCAAAAAAGAAAAGAGGAAGGAAGGAAGGAAGGAAGGAAGGAAGGAGGGATGAAAAGAGGAAGGAAGTAAGGAGAGAAGGAAGAGAATTTGAGCCAAGAGGACAGGTACTGACTCAAAAATGCACCTAGTAATGGCTGCGGCCTGTGGGAAGGCGGGTCTGGACGTCCAGCCCCACCTACAAATGTCCAGCCCCGCCCATGTCTAATTGTGGTGTGTTCAGGGAATGTCGGGAATTCAGAAACTCTGTCGAAACAGCGCAAAATGACTGTCGGATTCATGTTGTTATTCCCTCTACTACACGAACACTTAAAGATAAATAGACATGATGAATTACTTGAGATGATTATTGATGTGAGGACACATTATTCCACCATGGCAACAATGTAAAGTCTATTTGACTGAAGGCTGATTTTAAAAAATTCGATGAACATGAAAACTGTTTTCAATAGACACTGCAATGTCTTTTTCAGCGACATATTGTGTTTTTACTAATAATACGTAGGTTTGTTACCATTTATAACAGTAGTAACGGAAACCTGTTCAGAGAATGGTCTCGCAGAATGCTACGGACCGGAGAAGTGAAATCAGTAAAAGATCACATTATATAATTTACTTATCTTCCAATGATGAACATCAGTCTAAACATATCGGATTGATATAATCTTTTCTAATTCTAATACCAGGGGGCAGCACAGAGTCAAAAACAAACATGGTGACTGTGGAGGAGATATTGATAATGTTCCTCTTGCATAAAAGACAAAAGCGATATGTTTAAAGTTTCTAACCAACTCACACAACCTTTCCTCACAAAGTTCCTCCATTGTTATTTCTTCTTCATGTCTCACTAGAGCTACGTATCGAGTAGTGACCAGGCGGGGAGTTCTGGTCCTCTGAAATGAGGCCAACGTGGAAGTAACTTAGAGCTGCATTCTATCAAAAGGCCACCAGGGGGCGACCGTCTCTATACAAGTCAATGGAGAATTCACCAACTTCTCACTTGATTTCTAACCTCAGTAAACGTTTTCAAAATGTGTTTATGGTCTCAATCGCTAGTTTAAAGCCTTCTTCAATGCAGTATGATGTTCATTTGGGACATTTTGGCCTCCCTGATTTTATATTTGACGATAAAGCAGGGTATGCATTAGGGCGTGGCTACGTCCTGATTGACAGGTTGATTGACCAATGTCCTCCAGATCCAGCCCTCGCAACCATAGCAACCTCCCCGCTCCGCCCATGGCTCCGTGTCATGCCCATATAAGTAGAATCCATGTTTTTATTTTTCCCAGCATGCACCTGAACTTTTCAAGATGGCGCTGCCCAGATTAGAAACTATTGGCTTCCGAGCAGCAGTCCACAAACCAATGAGTGACGTCACGGATGTTACGTCCATTTCTTTTATACAGTCCAACAAGACCCGGGAGGACAACAGGTGTGTCTTCTCTTTGTCTTCTCTCCTATGTTTTAGCCGGTAGGGAAGATGGGAAGGGAGGGAGCGACTTGGGGAGAATTTATAGGCGGGGCTGGATGTCCAGGCCGCAGCCGTTACCCCCTCCAAAAATGAGGTATATTTCCATTTAACCCTTTACATGCTGATCATATTCTGACTCATAACTAGCCTCTACACTAATCCACATTCATAAATTCATCAGTCATTTAATAAATGTTTAATTAATCCTTCTGTTTATGGAATAAATACATTCACCATCACGATTGTATGCTCCAGGGGAACATGTGAACTCATTTTAATACTGAATTTTGAATTTGTACATTTGCATATATAAAGATGTGTATCAGCTGCATATACATTTTTAAAAAGATGCATTTTATTTCCATTTTGTTTTTTGGAAAAGTCTGGTTATAATAGAATAGAAATGTATATATGGTGTTTTTACAGCTCTTAAATGTAAAAATGGGTCAAATTTGATGCTGAACTGTATGTAAGGTTTAAATGAGGCATAATAATATAGATAGATGGATGGATTGGAGGGAGGGAGGAAGGAAGGAATTAGAAAGGAAGGAAGGAAGGAAGGAAGGGAGGAAGGAAGGAAAAGAAGACATGATGGAGGGAGGAAGGAAGGAAGGGAGGAAGGACAGAAGGAAAGAGAGAAAGAAGCAAGGAAGGAAGGAAGGAAGGAAGGAAGGAAGGAAAGAAAGAAAGTGGATAGATAGATAGATAGATTTGAGCTTCTATTTCTATTATTATGATCTGACACCGCTTTATGGTGTTAATACTCTTATAAAGATTACTATTACTACTACTATAATATTCTTTAAAGCAGTTATTTATATCGCTTTAACTTCTTTGATTGTAATTTTATCTGCATGAGTTCCCAAAACTTGCAAGAAGACATAAGATTTAAAGTCAAATTGTGAATGTAAGGAGTGCCCTGATGGTATTCCTCTCCCTCTTTACACGTGTGTAATGTGTGTGTGTGTGTGTGTGTGTGTGTGTGTGTGTGTGTGTGTGTGTGTGTGTGTGTGTGTGTGTGGAGGTATAACAATAGGAAATGCTACACCTCTTGTCTGCTGTCATTTGCGGCCCAGCGGAGGCGCCAGGCGGCTGTGGATGGTTGGAGAGAGAGAGAGAGAGAGAGAGAGAGAGAGAGGGAGAGAGAAGGAGGGAGAGAGAGAGGGAGAGAGAGAGAGAGAGAGAGAGAGAGAGAGAGAGAGAGAGAGAGAGAGAGAGAGAGAGAGAGAGAGAGAGAGAGAGAGAGAGACAGAGAGAGAGAGAGAGAGAGAGAGAGAGAATCTCAGCCATCCGCGTGCCTGTGTGTGTGTGCGCGCGCGCTCTGACAGGTCTTTTTTTGATGGTGTTCAGCAGGTAGCGTGTGAAGCGAGCAGCTGAAACATTAAATGTAACTTATATCATTTAAATTATAGCTGCTGATGTTTTTGTGCCTCTTCTTTTATAATTAGACCAGTTTAATATTTCTAGAGATAAACAGAAAAATAAAACAGTATATTGATCTTTAATAAGCTTTATTATCACTCAGAACTCCGCGTGAATGACATAAACAACGTTATATTAATATTGGAGGGGTTTTTAAAACGTAAAAACGAGTCTAATAAAATAAAAGTGGAAATAATAATAAAGACAGTCTTCAGTCAGAATCTGTACTATTGTATTAATGATTTATGAATTAATGTAAAAATGACGAAAACGAAAATTCAAGGTGAATATTTATGATGTTTAATCTGTTTTATTCCTCTTCTGATGAGATTTCTTATTTTTTATAAAGCAGTTATCGGCTGATTTTCGTGTTTTAGTAAAGTTAGTTCTAATAATTAATTTCTTCTTCTTATCAGAAACACATTTACTTAAATTAGAAATAAAAATGGCATCTTTAGAAATAAAAAAATCCAGTTTTTGACGAAATTGTCTCCAATAATCACATTTAAACATCTACTTTTAAAATATGAATCCAACATCAGTCCATCTGATTAAATGAACACTAGAATAACTTTTCTCTTCTAGATGACTGCTTCGTTAAATCATTATAATCTAATAGTTTAATCATGACTAAAAACACTGGTTCTGCTTCTTTTGGCGTAAAAACTCAAATAAAAGCGGCTTAAAAATCATCTCCCCTGCAGCAGCTTGTAATAAAAAGTTTAATTTATTCAAACTTAACAGTCAGTTGTCATGGAAACAAGCAGAAATACTAAACATGTGTAATTAAAATGTAAATAATAAACTTTACTTTTATAGACTCATTAATAGCAAACACACCCGTAAACAAACAATTCACAGCCTCGCTCTGCCCCTGACGCTTAAAGGCTATCCGTGCACGTGTGTGTGTGCGTGTGTGTGTGTGTGTGTGTGTGTGTGTGTGTGCACGTGCGTGAGTGTGTGCGTGTGTTTAGATAGCAGAGGCCTTTACAGCCCCAGTAATAGCTCCATTAAGCAGAGTGGGAAGACGCTATCTCACTGATCCGTAAAGTCTATGTCCGCCACACACACACACACACACACACACACACACACACACACACACACACACACACACACACACACACACACCAAAAATACCACCACAAATTAGACACAGTATTAATTTCTAACCCAGTTTAACATTTCCTGCGCATTTAATTCCAAATATTGGTTAAAAACGACAAAAAATGAGGCTAAATTAACCAAAATAACTCCAAACATTGTTCACAGTATTTGCACACACACGTTTTTAGTGCTTTTAAAACATTTCCTGCACATTTACTTCTAAATATTGGTGAAAATGATTTTTAAAAATGGGGCTAAATCAACCAAAATAACACCAGAAATTGACCACAGTATTAATTTCATTTTTCATGATGAGAAAACCATGCAAGAAGAAGAAGAGGGAGAAAAAAAAAGGCGAAGAAGAAGAAGAAGACGGTAGAAGAAGGTCTCCAGAATATAATAATCCAGTTTTTTAAGGGTCTTTAAATCTTATCACACCGCCGGGATTAATTTTCTCAAAGCTTCTCGAAGGAGTGGAGCAATTTTTATGATGAATAATCCCCCCCACCCCCCACCCCTCCTCCTCCACCCTGCCCTAATTTCTAACACAATTTAAGTGCTATTAAAAATCTCCTGCTTTTTAATTTTATTTCTTTCATTTTTTAATTTATTTTTAATTTGATTTATCTATTTACTTATTTTTTATTATTATTATTTTTATTAATTTTATTATTATTATCATTATTTTTTTCTAATTTATTCTTGGTTATTGGTATGTTGGTTCTTTTTAGATGTTTGAGAAGAAAAAGTTTATACCTTGTTTCTGTGTATTAATCTTAAAATCAATATTAAAAAAAGTGAAATAACACCAAAAATACACAATATTAGTACTTATAAAACATTCTCTGCACATTTAACCTCCAAATATTGGTGAAAAACACAAACATAACACCAAACAATTAGGCACAGACTTCATTTCCAACACAATTTTAGATTCTCTGCACATTTACCTTCAAAAGATTGGTGGAAAAAGACAAAAAAATGAGGCCAAATTTCCAAAATAACACCAAAGTATTAACCTCTAACACAATTTAAATGCTATTAAAGAAAACCCCTGCACTTTTACCTCCAAATATTGGTGAAAAAGATTTGAAAAATATGGCCAAATTCCCCAAAATAACACCAGAAACTAGACAAAGTATTAATTTCTAACATCATTTTTCATCATATTTCAAATTCAGTGCACATTAAGTTCCAAATATTGCCGAAAAAGACCCAAAAAAAGGCCGAATTTCCAAAATAACGCACACAGTATTAATCGCTAACACAGTTAAAGGACTATTACACACAATTACCTCCAAATATTGGCTAAATAAAATTAAAAATAAAAGGGTAAGGTTGCACATATTTCACCTACTACACTACACCCCCTTTAAAAACCCGCATTAGCCACATTTTCACATCACATTAGTCTCAGACCCTTCCTCCACTTCTTCTTCTTCTCTTCTTCTTCCTCCTCTTCTTCTTCGCTTGCTGATATATTTTGGCCTTCATTCAGAGAGCTCTGCATCGTTAAAAAGTCGTGCACACCCCCCCCCCCCTCCCCTCTCCTCCCCTCCTCCTCCTCCTCCTCTTTCTCTCTATATCTCTCACGCACCCCCCCCCCCCCCCCCCCAACCCCCCACCCTACCCCCCTCCCCATTTAAAATACACCGGTATGACGCAACCGGCTGTGTTTATGAACGCGCCCGGCCTGCTGTATAAATTGTGGCGTTGAATGGTTTACCTAATGGGACTTCTGTTTCTCGTTTTCTGTCACGCGGCACGCCAGACCCCGCTGACAAACGACCGACTTTTACCGGCAGAGGAATTCCTGATTAATGTGGGAAATGAAATCTCTCTCTTTCTCTCTCTCTCTCTCTCTCTCTCTCTCTCTCTCTCTCTCTCTCTCTCTCTCTCTTTTTCTTTAACCATGCAAATAAAGTAAATGATCTCCACACCCCTGCGATCATTAAACCCTGCTGCAGGAGATATATAAACTCATGCATGAAGGAGAGAGAGAGAGAGAGAGGGAGAGAGAGAGAAAGAGAGAGAGAGAGAGAGAGAGAGAGAGAGAGAGATGTCTTCCAGATTGATAAATGTGTGTTTTGTTATTTTTTTTGTTTCTCATATTGTGCAGCAGCAGCAGCAGCAGATGATGAAGAAGCAGGAGGAGGAGGAGGAGGAGGTGGTGGAGGTGGAGGAGGTGGAGGAGGAGGGGAGGGGTAGTAGTCCTGGTATATTATCGACTCCTAAAGCTTCCCACTTCCATTGTTATTACTGCTGAGGAAACAAGTTGTTACAGCCACGGCGCGCTGATTTATGAGCGTGTTGTTCCTTTTAAAAAAACTCAAGTAGAAATTTCCACACGCGCGCTTTTGTTTGCTCCTAATTTTTCATGATGAGAAAACCATGCAAGAAGAAGAAGAAGAGGAAGAAAAGAAAAAAAAAGACGAAGAAGAAGAAGAAGAAGGAGGTAGAAGAAGGTCTCCAGAATATAATAATCCAGTTTTTTAAGGGTCTTTAAATCTTATCACACCGCCGGGATTAATTTTCTCAAAGCTTCTCGAAGGAGTGGAGCAATTTTTATGATGAATAACCCCCCCCCCCCGCACCCCACCCCTCCTCCTCCACCCATTGCCCTCCCCTCCCCTCCCCTCTCCTATATAGATAAACTCAAAAGCCATGTAATGCTCTGAGCGCAGTCTGTCTGTCTGTCTGTGTATAAACTGTGGGGGCATTAGTGCCTCTAAGGGAAGGGAGGGAGGGTGGAGGGGTGGGGGGGCAATGGGTGGAGGAGGAGGGGGGGGCAGACCACTCCATCACAGTGCAGACACTACGCATCTCCTCCTGCACCATTAGAGGCAAACCCTTCACCCCTTTTTTTCCCTTCCTTTATCAGCTCTCTATCTCCTAAACAGCGTCCAGTCTGGCTGCTTTACAACCTGCCGGCGGTTCATCCATCAATCAGCCGGCTGAGCTGCACCAGGCCTCGGCTATACTCTCTCTCTCTGTGCGCGCGCGCCTATATGGATGTCACGATGCTTTTTTATGATATACATATTCTTAATGTAGCTTATAATTTAATAAAGCTGTATTTTGCATGTGTTGTAATAGTAGTTGCAGCAAATCCGTATTTTAAAAAAAGCTTCAATGTAATTAGAAATAAAGAGTTCAGGAGTAAAACTGATAATTAAATATAATTATTCTCTCTTTAATTAAATTTTTGCAAATGTTTGACTTAATTTTACGAGTTGCTTTTATTGGAAACTAATATTTGAGGTTCTGTAGCACCCCTAAAAAAATAAATAAATAGTGATTGTATTAAATTTAACATATTTCTCATTAGGGCTGATCCCTGTTTGAAGCTACTGAGACTTTAAATGAATTGCATGTTAATATTTGTTCCGTGCTGATTTTAAACGTCCAGTCAACTTTATAATATCTGAGAGCGTCTTGTATAAAAAATTGAAGCTCTTCCCAAGAAAGACAGAACTAAAAAAAAAAAAAAGATGAAAACTGAAATGATTAAATGAAGGTGGAAAGTTAAGCACGCGCTGCTGAGACGCATTTGACGCATTTGACGCATTTCTTTATTCCTCTTTATCTTTGATGCATTATCCATTAGAGTAAAAATGCTTCTAAACTTTTTCCTGAGTGGCTTCAAACTGTTTTGCTTTTGTCTCCAATATCAAACCATCAAAGAGGAACTTTAAAAAGCAGCCCCCCCCCCCTCCCCCTCCTCTCTTCTGCTCCTCACTGCTCCTTTTTTGTGGTGTTTTTTACGTTTTGCCGTTCAGTCCATCTTTTTAAAAAGCAGAAGCTCAGAAATATAAACTCAGCATATATATTCTCCAGTTTGGACAGCAGCTTTCACGTCTTCCCACCCCCCCCCCCCCCCTCCCCAAAAAAACCCCTCTCTGCTTTGCTGTCCTGCAGGAACTCACTTATTCAGAGAAAGTTCCCACTCACACGACCTCTGTCAGCCAGATGAATGAACTCTGAATGAAGACAGAAAGATTCTCTGCAAACCTTCAAACCTTCAAACTGCTGCAGAAGCTCACGAAATGTCTCAATTTAGAGTTTTTTTTCTCTCCAAAGTGTCTGAAAGTAAAGAGGAAAATTTAAAGATATATATTTGACACAATTTCAACATTTCGTGTATGTGTCGTTGATTTAAAATATGAAATGTAATAATATTATTTATATATGTATAGTTATTAAAATTAGTTTATTTTTATTACAAATAGCATTAATGTGTATTTACGTGGTGTGTTCAGGTGAAACTCGGAGAGCACGCTTTATTTATTTTTAATAGAATAGAATAGATATTTATTGTCATTGCAAGTGTACAACGAAACACTGTTTGAGGAGTCCAATGCACCATAAAAAAAATAAAACAAGTATAATAACACTAATATATACGCACGAGCCAAGCACGTCTCACCCATACGCATGACCACATACACATTCATACCCATACAACGTCAAATATGGTTTAAAATGTAAACAAACAAATAAATAATTGAATAAATAAATAAATAAATAAGGGGCAATGAGACGCGACAGTATTCAGTCATTATTGCACATTTTACGCACAGGTCACGTTTGGCGCCTTGTAGAACCTGGTAATGTAATAATTTCCCCAATAATGTAATTAAAAAAAACTCTGCTCATAATTTAATAAAAAATCTGCAAAAACATCGTTAATGTAATAATTTATTACATCATCGGTACAGAGTTACATTATTGGGAAATGCACTTTATTAGCCACATAATCATGAATTTATTAAATGTTTTATTTAGTTATGAGGGGTTTTTATTACATTATCAGGTTCCACAGGCCTCTACGGAAAAGTCATAATGATATTTATATATATATAAATTATATATATCTATATAGTACCTTTTAAAGAACTAAAGTTTACAAAGCGCTGTTTTACGCACAGGTCCTGGATTATTACGCACAGGTCAAGTTTGGCGCGCCTTACATTATGCGCGTGCCCGTTGACCTACCAGTTACCCCAAACCTCGTGGATGACCAGGGTCTGCCCGCTGCTGAGCTGTGCGTGTTTAGGCGGAGGAAGGGGCCTGTTTCCTGGACCAGGCTAAACACGGGGGCCCCGACGCGCCGCGCTCAGCCGGGACAGGCCCGCCTCTGGCCGGACGGACACCGGCAATAGATCACGGTGCTGGGCAGAGGCGCACAGCTGGGAAAGCTCCGGACCAGGAGGGTCAAGGACCCCCTGCACCGCCGCTGCTCGGGAGTTTGTCATCCTTACGCCCCCCCTCCCCAAACTGGGATGACAGCAGGGCGGAGGGGTGGAGGATGTTTATTGCTGCTTCTCAGGGAAGCTTCCTGCCATTAACTTTCACTTTCACTTCCAGAGTGGAGACATTTACAGGGTCTTTAGTCCTCTAAAGCCCGAGCTGTGGTTCCTATGACAGCAATGTTAGAAACAACCAGAGATTTACAGTTTTTTTGGGGGAGAGCTGATGTAAATGTAACAGAAGTCCAGAGATGTTTAATGGACGCATCCACTGACTCTGAGTTAAATTAATGCTGTTAAATAATTTGTTATAAACACTCCACAACATGTTTATAAAGAAATTCAATCTGATTCCAGACTTCTTCTGGAAAGAGAACCGGGAGGAGGAGGGGGGGAGAAGGAGGGGGGAGGGGGGGTGGATGTACACACACACACACACACACACACACACACACACACACACACACACACACACACACACACACACACATAGAGGGAAAACTTATTCCGTGATCTTTATCTTTAGAGTTATTTCTGGTCATGTTGGATGCTGCATTAAACAGATATAAATCATTTTGACTCACAGCGGTGAACTCCCAACAAATCAGCCCTGAGGACGAGGAGATGCTAAAGTCACTTTTTACATATTTAAATTTTAATTGGTATTAATCTGATAATTACCTCTCAGATTTAGTGATGATGTTTATCTCGACTTTGAGTTAAATGTGTTTTTAATCGACTGTTGACAGAAAACGGACGAGCAGGTTCCTCTTGTCTCCCCTCTTCCCTCTGTGTGTGTGTGTGTGTGTGTGTGTGTGTGTGTGTGTGTGTGTGTGTGTGTGTGTGTGTTTACCTGTATGCAAAAAGTGCCTGAAGCTGAAGTGTGTCTTATATCCATACAGTGCATGTGTGTGTGTGTGTGTCAGGACCTGTATGTAAGTGTGTGTGTGTGTGTGTGTGTGTTTGTGTGTTTGTCAGGACATGTATGTAAGTGTGTATGTGTGTGTGTGTGTGTGTGTGTGTGTGTGTGTGTGTGTGTACGTACGTAAAAGTGCCTGAAGCTGAAGTGTGTATTATATCCATACAGTGCATGTGTGTGTGTCAAGACCTGTGTGTCTCAGGTGTTGCGTGTGTGTGTGTGTGTGTGTGTGTGTGTGTGTGGGGTCAAGTTTCCTAAACCTGAACTTGATGCTGTAACTCAGTCCAGTGAAACATCTAATGAGCCTGTTGGACATGTAATTAGCCTCAGAGACGTGTAATGATGCTGGCAGCTTTATTCAGGTGTGTGTGTGTGTGTGTGTGTGTGTGTGTGTGTGTGTGTGTGTGTGTGTGTGTGTGTGTGTGTGTGTGTGTGAGAGAGAGAGCTGAGCTTCCTCCTAGCTCCTCAGGTTGTGTTTAAAAGCTTTTGTTTATACGTGTAAAATACAAAAAGGGAATAACAGCGCTCCAAAAATCCAAAAAGCCTCGATAAAGTCAACACAAAGAGCATCCGAAGCACTTTATACCCGCCATGATTATAAAATGTTTATTACAGTGTCCGCCGTGCACAAACACAGAGCAAAGGAGGCCGAGACACAATGCACTGTAATGACAATTTAACATCTGTAATCCCCGTCTTCTTTTATCTTTTATTCTGAGTATAGTGTGTAAAAGAAACAAAACTAAGTGACGGCTTTTATCTTCAGAAAATGAGAGAAATGTGCAAACTGACTAATATGTGTCCACTTCTGCTTCACCTTCACCTCCTGAAACACTGTAAAACTGCACTGCTTCTATGCATGTTCCTTATTTTTGGCTTATTAATGTCTCAACACTTCATATAGCTGCAGGATATCGAGATAATTGTCGAAAAGGTCATCGCTCCTCATCCACTTCCTTTATACGGACCCTCCCATTCTTACCTCCAATCACACTCAGCAGTCTGTGTATAAATATATATATATATATATATATGTGTATTTATATATTTATATATTTGTCCTCCTCTCTATTGTTCTGTTTGGCAGCCAGACCGAGGATCATCATCATCTGGTTATACATAATTAATGTGAGTCATTCTGTCTTTATGTGTAGCTGCAGTTTAATGGTTTGTGGATTATGCTGCAGGATTATAGAAGATGAGCAATTCAAAAATATGTTTAAAAAGTAGTTTTTAAAAGCAGCATCAGGTTTGTTAAATGTATATTTAGTATTTTTGTTGGTTTTATATCATTTAAAATGACATTTGCACCGTTTTTCACTAAAAGACTGAATGCTCCTGAAAATGTCAAATGGTGTAACCACAAAAGAATGATACATATTAAATATTTTATCTACCTACAGTGTATTTAAGTGGATTTATACTAATAATGACTTCATTCAAAAACACAGTATTTCTACATTTAAATTTTAAAGCATTTTGTCAATATTGAGCAGAACATATCTTAAAAAAACATGCTAAAAGTAGATTCTCCTGAAAATGTCAAATGGTGTAACCACAAAAGAATGTAAATGTTTCCTGATCTCCATGGTTACCCAGATTAAATGTAATATTTAGAACCATTAGCTTTATTTAATATAAAAGTTATAATGTAAGATCATGCCAAACTAGTTGATATGGTGTTTTATTGACTATTTACTGTTTTTATGGTTACACCACTTAGACATTTTTACCATAATCCTCTAATATATTCTCTCTAAATGGATTAAAACCAGAAATTTGATGCTGAGTCCACAAAAAAGAATGTGTGCAAATTCACCTTTTAACCCCTTTAAATTTGCTGCAGAATAGTTTGTGGGTTTATGATTGAATGCCGTTAGCTACAGACTATTTAATTTATTAGCTGTAGCTAAATCTCATTTAATGTGATGCAAGTATGTGAATCATTAGAAGCTATTTCCTTATGTTAGTAATTGCTGTTTATGCCATATATGTGATGTAGTACTCAGCTTATTTAATTAGTGGTAGGCCTTTTAGTTTAGAGTATTCATATTAATTTAATTTAACTTTAGGTACCTTGTTAAATTGACTTAATTATTGTGTTGTATTACTAATCTAATGTTTGTTATTCATAGTTATAAACCATAATCATATCAAGCCTTGGCAAAAATATGTCTTTAATAAAAAACAGGCTTCCTGATGCAACTACAGTTATTATTTTATGGAAGAAAATTAGCTTTACACAGGTTTGACTTGCTTGTGCTTTTTAATTTTAATGCTACTTTCTACTGTTAATATATATTTTTTTTAAACTTTTTACTCCATTACATTTATTATTTGACAGCTGTAGTTACTGCTCACTTTTCAGATTCAGATCTTACATAAATAAACATATACAGTAGGCTATATCGCTCTTATAAAAATCAACACATCCTCATAGTTAAATTAAACGACAGAAAAGTTTATCCTCTCTTCACTCCAGCGTTTACAAAAAAAAAAACACCAATTTTTTTTTTGTTCATATAAAAACTAAAAATGTTTTATGATGACTGTGTTTAAGGTTTAGAGGAGTTTAGAGAGAGAGAGAGAGAGAGAGAGAGAGAGAGAGAGAGAGAGAGCGGTTCACTTGAAACGTGGCTCGGGGTTTGTCAGTTAGGCAACCGCCGTCGTCATGGCAACGGCCGTCGTCATGGCAACGGTAAACACCACACACTCAGCCGTTGTTACTGTTATTAAAAAAAAAGCTGTCCCGACTTGCTGCTGGGAAGAAAAAAAAAAACGGGAGTGAATAGCAGTCCACTTTTTTTTGTCATCTGTCTATCCGTCCAACCCTCCTTCACCTCATCCATCCTTCTTTTCTTTTTGTTTTTCTTTTCTTCTGACAACCCTTCACATTTATCTCGTGATCCTTTTGAAGAAGCCCCCCGACTCCTGAGTTTAGAGCATTAAGTCAGTGTGACCTAACTGAACCTCACAGTAATTATATATTTAAAGATTATTAGTTCAAAAATGCTGCTTACACACTATTATAGTATATTAGTCATTAAAAAAGACAAAGTACTTTTATTTTCATTTTTTAAAGTAGGTTTTTACACTAATAGCACTTTTAAAAACCGAGTTAATGTTTTTCATGCAGGATTTTAACGCTCCTGTTGTCCTCAGGTCAAGGAAGGACAGAAGGAAGGAAATGAGGAAGGACGTTAGGAGAGAAGGAAGGGAGGAAGGAAAGAAGGAGAGAAGGAAGGGAGGAAGGAAAGAAGGAAGGAAGGAAGTTAGGAGAGAAGGAAGGAAGGAAGGAAAGGAATAAGGATGAAAAGAGGAAGGAAATTAGGAGTAAAGGAAAGGAGGAAGGAAGGCAGGAAGGAGAGAAGGAAGGAAGGAAGGTAGGGAGGGAGGAAGGAGGGAAGGAAGGAAGCAAGGAAGGATGGAAGGAGAAGGGAGCAAAGAAAGAGGGGAGGAGGAAGGGAAGAAGGAACAGTCAAAAGAGACAGGGTCAATTTGACCCGGGAGGACGACACAAAATGAATAATACATAAAATATCCCAAAAATATAAATTACAGGTGAAACAGTTGTCTTTAAAGTGATGAACATGTTAAATATCTGAAGATCACATGTGCATGAGAGGTATGAATGTCAATATGAGCTCCTAAATAGCTTTTGTGTAGGTGTTGTGTGTCGTGGGTGTGGATGTGTTTATGTACAGTGTTGTGTGTGTGTGTGTGTGTGTGTGTGTGTGTGTGTCCGTGTGTGTCCGTGTGTGTCCGTGAGGCAGCAGGTTGTGTGTGTGTGACCTCGTTGACCCGCGCTGGATTAAGCATCTAATATATCTGTGGAACGACTCTACAGGTCTAATCATAGCAGAGAGGTAAGGTGTCTGCTACTCTGCACACACACACACACACACACTCTAAAACACACACACACACATGCACACACACACACACACACAGAAGTTGAAGCTTTGACAGGAGCCAGTATTCCTGCAGTGCTGACGGTTTGACTGACATGTTTGCCAGTGTGCAGTAGGCGGGGCTTCTTACACACACACACACACACACACACACACACACACAGACACACACACACACACACACACACACACACACACACACACATCCGATCCAGCTATTCTTGTTAGGACATTACATTGACCTCCATTCATTATGACCAAACTAACTCCAACTCTAACTCTTCTCTTATCCACAAACACTCTCACACTTTCTTTTTTTTTAAACATGAAGAGTTTTTATTTATATATTTATTTATATATTTATATATTTTATAGAAGATTCAAGCTGTTAGGAATGCAGTTCCTGTAACAACGCCCATACAGGACCACACGCCCCTTTCTCAAACTCTCCCTGACCTTTTTGCAAAACACCACAAGCCTCTTAACTACAACCTATATTATTAAAATGAAATCAACTTCCTGTTCGGTGGATGTTCTTAAAACTCGCTTCTTTAAAGACTTAAAGTCAATCTCCTCATATGTCAAAGCTCACTTTTATCTGCTCCACTGTGATTATTTTAAATCTGCTTCAGTTCAACCACTTCTCAAAGAGCCTTCTGTTGATCCATCCATTCATCTCCTCCAGGTTAAAGTCTTAGAATAAAGAGTTACTGAGCAGCGTATAAAAGGCAGCAGACTCTTTGATTCATATTAGTCGAGTCGTAGCACTGAAATAACACTTCTTAGGTTTTAATATTATACAGCTTTAGATTTTTATTCCTGTCTCTCTAATAGGAAATGATGTATTGTTGACTTTAAATCCTCCACTCAATTTTATTATGGAGTTCCTCAAGGCTCAGTCTTTGGCCCTTTATTACGGTGGCCGGGAGGTGCAAACCAAGATTACAACTTGTGAAACACTTTTACAAAGCTTGAGACAAATGCACATTTTGGAAAACATTTTTACATATCATGAAACAAACTTACATTACCATAACACATTTACATCAACCGGAAAGGGAACGTACCAACTCTGGGGGTTGAACAGGAAGTGATAACGGGGAGCAGCCAATACGAGCTGTTGTTGTCGTCGGTAGAGTTCATGGTGAGCCAAGATGGACAGCGATCGAGTGATGTTTTGCCCGTTTTGTGGACAACGTATGAGCCGCTTAACGTGGTTTTGTTTTTCGTGTGGTCGGTCTTTAGAGTTTTTAAATGACATGGACCAGACGGACGGACCAGATGTGCTGCAGGATTGCACGATTACAGCGTTACAACGATAGGATTGGTGCTTTTATTTTGAAAAACAGGAAGCGAACATACCCTCGCTGTAGCTAACTTGTGGTGATCTGTGACGTTTGTATTTTGGGTTTTTTTCAGTAGTTATGTTGCATCTTGGGTAATGTGAGTGTGAGTAGTCAGCTCTTGATGCATACTCTGCATTTCTGGAGAATCTAGTAAACCATCCAGGAACTTCTCACATACTCTAAATCACATACTACGCAGTTGAAACACACTACATACTTCAAATGACGTCAGAGTTAGTACGAGTAGTAGGAAAGGATGCGGTTTCAAACAGACCCAATGCCTTTTTTTTTTACCTTTTATGTTTTACACCTGATTTTAAACACATTTGGGGTCGCTAACCTCCTCATTAGCATGAATGCGGCCTGAGATCCTCCAGCAGAGGCTCAGGTCAAGGCTAAGGCCGAGCCGTCGGAGTCTCTAGTTTTAGCTCTCTCTTTAAAAATGCACGTTTGAGTACATTATACCTCATTTCTTCATTATTACTGCAACAATTCTACTATTATGTGTCATTTAGCGGCTAAATTATCTTGTCTTCTTGTTATTATTACTATTATTAGCTCCAATAAAGTCAAATGTTTATACCAGAAAATGTCCCAAACCACCCACACACATACACACTGTTCTTTGTCCACACCCTAAAATAGAAATAGGCGTTCAAATTACACACACACACACACACACACACACACACACACACACACACACACACACACACACACACACACCTCAGCCATGCGCTCACGTCATGTACGGGCCTGCCCTCGCTGCTCTGTGTGTGCATGTTTGTTGTGTGCATTAGTGTGTGTCCGTGACTGTGTGTTGGCCAACAGATCAGAGAGAGAGAGAGAGGGCCTCGTTCTCTTTCGCTGCGTCTGAGCGGCGACAGGAATGTCAGGAAGTTGTCGGCCATTTTTCTGACGCTGTGATGTGACGGTATGCGGCGGCCCCCCGGAGTCACATTTCTTTCTGTCAGTCTCGTCAATGGCGGAGTCCGTCCGACAGTCGCCTGCCGATCTATCATGATGGATGTGAGGAGTGGAAAATATGAAAAGCTGCTCTCTCTTTATTTTTCTTCTTCTTCTTCTTCTTCTTCTGCTCAATAGTCAGATCTGGAGCACAGAGTAGTAGAAGCTTTTTGACCACCAGTGAGTTCAGAGATGTGTGTGAGGTCAAAGACAGAAAAACATCATGAATCCTTCTTGATAGTTTTGATATTTCACCATCTCCCACAGCTGTGTTAGTTAGTTCAGTGTAAAAACAGCCAAACTACAAACTCCTCCATCAACAAGCCCCCCAAAACTTGAACTCTCCTCTAAGGACAAAAACAGTAAATAACACCTCTAACCCTAAGTCAACTCAGTCTTTCATTCAGTCACATTTAATCCGACATGTTTTCTCTACTTTCAGTGTTTTTATAGTGAATTAACTGTTTTAAAAAAATGCTTGCTAGCGTGCTGGAGGAGTCACACATGCGGTTCATGTTATGCAATTGGGAAAACGAACATACTTAAAGTCCATGTAAAGTAAGAATAAATATGTGTTCTGAGGTTGACATACCACAGAAAAGTGTGTTGTTAACCACCGTGCCAAATTTCTATGATTAAAAAAATCACCAAATATATGAAATTAGGCTTCAAAGTTGTGTAAAAATCAGCCTCTTTCTCTGCTCCCAAACGCTGTGGGGGCGTGGCCGTCGAGTTCGCTGAAGCCCCGCCCCCTATCAAGTGTCACCTGTCAATCAAAGTCACCACCTCTACCAGAAACATGGACGCTACGTCTGAGAGCTTTCTGCTGCTAGCTCGGCGGCTAACTCAGCTAACTGGCTAACTGTAGACTGTAGTAGTGACAGTGAAGCCGACATGTTTTCTCTAATTTGAGTGTTTCATGGTGAATGAATGCAACTGTTCCCTTTAATCAGTTGGGGAAAGTACCAATAGTTTAGTTTACTATGTTCACGATCTTAGTTTAGCGTCTAAGCGTTTTAGCACGCTAATTAGAGTTTAAAGATAGAGGATGTACAGATTGTAAAGCTCCCGTGAGGCAAATTTGTAATTCATGACTAAGCTGTGTAAATAAATATTCCTGTCAGATAAAGTAACAAAGTCTGATAATGTAATAATGGCTGAAAACCTAATAACGGCCAATAATGTAATAACGTCCGATAACATAATAATGGCTGAAAATGTAATAACGTCCGATAACATAATAATGGCCGATAACCTAATAACGGCCAATAATGTAATAACGTCCGATAACATAATAATGGCTGAAAACGTAATAACGTCCGATAACATAATAATGGCTGAAAACGTAATAACGTCCGATAACATAATAATGGCCGATAACCTAATAACGGCCTATAATGTAATAACGTCCGATAACATAATAATGGCTGAAAACGTAATAACGTCCGATAACATAATAATGGCCGATAACCTAATAACGGCCTATAATGTAATAACGTCCGATAACATAATAATGGCTGAAAATGTAATAACGTCCGATAACTGAATAACAACTGATAACATTATAACAATTGATAATGTAATAATGACGGATAATGTTATAACGCCGATAATGTAGTAAGGCGGATAACGTAACAACAGCCGATAACATAATAATGTCCGATAATGTAATAACGTCTGAACACAGAAATCTTGAAACACAGTTTATGAAGCCTAGCTCCACAATTCAAATCTAAATGGTTGAAATGGATAGCTGGGTTAGCCGCCGAATTAGCCGCCTAGCTAGCAGGCGAGTTAGCCGCCAAGCTAGAACCCAAGCTAGCAGCTGAGTTAGCAGCAGAAAGCTCTCAGACGTAGCGTCCATGTTTCTGGTAGAGGTGGTGACTTTGATTGACAGGTGACACTGGGTAGGGGGCGGGGCTTCAGCAGACTGGGCGGCCACGCCCACAGCGTTTGGGAGCAGAGAAAGAGGCTGATTTTTACACAACTTTGAAGCCTAATTTCATATATTTGACGATTTTTTTTAATCATTCAAATTTGGCAGGGTGGTTAACAACACACTTTTCTGTGGTATGTCAAACTCAGAACACATATTTATTCTTACTTTACACGGACTTTAAACACATCAGATCTGCATTAACAATCTGAACACACACACACACACACACAATCTCTCCACATCTGGGAATTAAATCTCACGCCTCTGATTTCAGCCTCTTCCTTCTGTGTAACGGATCGCTTCCCCTCGTTGAGTCTCGGCTGGAGGGAGAAAAAACACATCACGACACTTCCTGCTCCTCTTTAGCTTAGCCTCGATCCGTCTCTCTCTCTCTCTCTTTGGGCACCTGGGAACTCAGCTGTCGCAGGATGTGGGGAAACCGCAACGAACCTCCCGGGGGACGTACTTGATACACACAGCCAGCAGGTGGGTGTAAGTGTGTGAGTGTGTGTGTGTGTGTGTGTGTGTGTGTGTGTGTGTGTGTGTGTGTGTGTGTGTGTGTGATGAAGATGCATGGAGCTGGGATGTTGATAGTGAGATCAAACATCAAAGCTTTAATTTCTTCCTCCCCAATATGAAGTGCTGAGTGTCACATGCTGCATATTGTATTAATCCCATTACAGGAAATACATTTTAAGAGGTTTGGGTGCAGCTAAGAATTATTTTTTATTATCACTTCCTGTCAATTATTTCTTTTTGGTTAATTGTTAAGGCTTTAAAATGTCAGAAAATATTCCTTCTTCCTTCCTTCCTTCCTTCCTTCCTTCCCTCCCTCCCATCTTCCTTCCTTTCCTTCCTTTCTCCCTTCATTCTTTCCTCTGTCCTTCTTTCCTTTCCTCCTCCCTTCCTTCCTCCCTCCTTCCTTCCTTCCTTCCCTCCCTCCTTACTCCCTTCCTTCTTTCCTCTTTCCTTCTTTCCTTCCTTCCTCCCTTCCTCGTTCCTTTTTTCCTATCCTCCCTTCCTTCCTCCCTTCTTTTCTTACTTCCTTCCTTCCCTTCCTTCCTGCCTCCCTCCTTCATCCCTCCCTCCTTCATCCCTCTGTCCTTTCTTTCCTTCCTCCCTTTCTCCTACCTTCCTCCCTCCTTGTCTTCTTTCCTTCCTTCCCTCTTTCATTCCCTTCCTTCCTCCCTCCCTCCCTCCTTCCTCCCTCCTTTTCTTCTTTCCTTCCTTCCTCTGTCCTTCTTTCCTTCCTTCCTCCCTTCCTCGTTCCTTCTTTACTAGCCTCCCTTCCTTCTTTCCTCTGTCCTTCTTCCCTTCCTCCTACCTTCCTCCCTTCCTCCCTCCTTTTCTTCTTTCCTTCCTTCCCTCCTTCATTCCCTTCCTTCCTTCGTCCCTCCTTTCCTTCTTCCTTCCTTCTTTCCTTCCTTCCTTGACTCGAGGACAACAGGCATGAATACTTTTATGTTTGATACTTGAAATAAAGAAGTGTAGTATATTTTTCTTTTGTGCAACTTTTGAACACGATGATCAAATTAAATCCGAACTAAAATATTTGACCTCCTTATGATGAAGTTTTTCCCTTTTATTCATAGATTGCATCAAATCCATCACACACACACACTCCACTCTTCATAAATCCAAAGCAAATAAACTAAGTAAACACCACGACTCCCAATAAATCCCAATAAATCCCAATAAATACGATAACGGCTCATAAACTCTCCAGATGAATAACGATGACACCTGTGACACAATAAGATACCGATGACATTTAAAGGCTTATTTCTAGATTTATGGGGTTTTATTTCTCAAGTGTTTCCATTAAGCTCACTGAAAATCTAACTTCCTTCCTTTCTTCCTTCCTTTCCTTTCCTCCCTTACTTCCTTCCTCCCTCCTACCCTCCTTCCATTCCTTCCTCCCTCCTTTTCTTCCCTCCTTCCTTCATTTCTTCCTTCCTTTCCTTTCCTCCCTTACTTCCTTCCTCCCTCCTACCCTCCTTCCATTCCTTCCTCTCTCCTTTTCTTCCCTCCTTCCTTCATTTCTTCCTTCCTTTCCTTTCCTTTCCTCCCTCCCTTCCTTCCTCCCTACTATCTTCCTTCCTTTCCTTCCTTCCTCTCTTCCTTCTTTCCTTTCCTCCCTTTCTTTCTCCCTCCCTTTCTTCCCTCCTTCCTTCCCTTCTCCCTCCCTCCCTCCTTCCTCCCTTCCTTCTTTCCTCTGTCCTTCTTTCCTTTCTTCCTCTCTTCCTTGTTCCTTCTTTCCTTTCCCACCTCCCTCTCTTCCTCCCTCCTTTCCTTCCTTCCTTCCTTCCTTCCTCCCTCCTTCCTTCCTTCCTTCCTTCCTTCCTTCCTTCTTTCCTTCCATTCCTTCCTCCCTCCTTTTCTTCCTTCCTTCCTTTCCTCCCTTCCTTCCTTCCTCTCTCCTACCTTCCTTCCATTCCATCCTCCCTCCTTTTCTTCTTTCCTTCCTTCCTCCCTTCTTTCCTCTTTTTCTTTCCATTAAGCTCAGTGAAAATCTAACTTCCTTCCTTTCTTCCTTCCTTTCCTTTCCTCCCTTACTTCCTTCCTCCCTCCTACCCTCCTTCCATTCCTTCCTCCCTCCTTTTCTTCCCTCCTTCCTTCATTTCTTCCTTCCTTTCCTTTCCTCCCTTACTTCCTTCCTCCCTCCTACCCTCCTTCCATTCCTTCCTCCCTCCTTTTCTTCCCTCCTTCCTTCATTTCTTCCTCCCTTTCCTTTCCTTTCCTCCCTCCCTTCCTTCCTCCCTACTATCTTCCTTCCTTTCCTTCCTTCCTCTCTTCCTTCTTTCCTTTCCTCCCTTTCTTCTCTCCCTCCCTTTCTTCCCTCCTTCCTTCCCTTCTCCCTCCCTCCCTCCTTCCTCCCTTCCTTCTTTCCTCTGTCCTTCTTTCCTTTCTTCCTCTCTTCCTTGTTCCTTCTTTCCTTTCCCACCTCCCTCTCTTCCTCCCTCCTTTCCTTCCTTCCTTCCTTCCTTCCTCCCTCCTTCCTTCCTTCCTTCCTTCCTTCCTTCCTTCCTCCCTCCTACCTTCCTTCCTTCCATTCCTTCCTCCCTCCTTTTCTTCCTTCCTCTCCTTTCCTCCTTCCTTCCTTCCTCTCTCCTACCTTCCTTCCATTCCTTCCTCCCTCCTTTTCTTCCCTCCTTCCTTCCTTCCTTCATTCCTTCCTTCATCCTTCCTTCCTCCCTCCTACCTTCCTTCCTTCCATTACTTCCTCCCTCCTTCCTTCCTTCCTTCCTTTCTTCCTTCCTTTCCTTCCTCCCTTCCTTCCTTTCCTTCCTTCCTCCCTTCCTCGTTCCAAAACAAAACATGCATTTTTTCTCTCTCTCATCATCGACGGCCCACTTGGCACTCAAACTGCCCCTATGTTGGTTACCCTGGTTACACTCGTGCCAATTCTTTGTTTATTGCAGAACATAGTGTGAAAAGTTGCTTCCTTCTGCATTTCGTGCACATAATGTAAACCATGTTCCTTCTTTCCTTTCCTCCCTCCCTTCCTCCTTCCCTTCCTCCCTCCTACCTTCCTTCCTTTCCTTCCCTTCCTTCCCTTCCTTCCTCCCTCCCTCCTTCCTTCCTTCCCTTCCTTCCTTCCCTTCCTTTCCTCCCTTCCTTCCTCCCTCCTTTTCTTCTTTCCTTTGTTCCCTCCTTCCTCCCTTCCTTCTTTCCTCTGTCCTTCTTTCCTTTCCTCCCTCCCTTCCTCCCTCCTACCTTCCTTCCTTTCCTTCCCTTCCTTCCCTTCCTTCCCTTCCTTCCCTTCCTTCCTCCCTCCCTCCTTCCTTCCTTCCCTTCCTTTCCTCCCTTCCTTCCTCCCTCCTTTTCTTCTTTCCTTTGTTCCCTCCTTCCTCCCTTCCTTCTTTCCTCTGTCCTTCTTTCCTTCCTTCCTCCCTTCCTCGTTCCTTCTTTCCTTTCCTTTCCTTTCCTCCCTTCCTTCCTCCCTCCTGTTCTTACTCCCTTCCTCCTACCTTCCTTCCTTCCTTTCCTTCCTTCCTCGTTCCTTCTTTCCTTTCCTTTCCTCCCTTCCTTCCTTCCTCCCTCCCTTCCTTCCTTCCTTCCTTCCTTCCTTCCTTTCCTTCCTTTCTCCCTTCCTTCTTTCCTTCCTTCCTCCCTCCTTCCTCCCTTCCTTCTTTCCTCTGCCCTTCTTTCCTTCCTTCCTTCCTTCCTTCCTCCCTCCTACCTTCCTTCCTTCCTTCCTTCCTTCCTTCCTTGCTTTCCTCCCTCCCTCCCTCCCTCCTTACTCCCTTCCTTCTTTCCTCTGTCCTTCTTTCCTACCTTCCTCCCTTCCTTCTTTCCTCCCTTCCTTCCTCCTTCCTTTCCTTCCTTCCTTGTTCCTTTCCTCCCTCCCTCTCTTCCTCCTACCTTCCTCCTTTCCTTCTTTCCTTTCCTCCCTTCCTTCTTTCTTCCTTCCTTCCCCCTCCTTTGCAGACACAGTGATATTAAGGATGAAGGAGCGTTCAGGAGTCGGAGGTGTAAAGCGAGTCGGATAACGTGAAGCTCCCTCGTGTTGATGTCGTTTCCTCTTGTGGTTTCCTTTCAGCCTTTTGAGGGCGAGTAAAACATTTATAGTGTTTGTGTTGAATCCGTCTTCACTCCCCCGACTTACTCCACACAAAGAACGACTCACTTTAAATCTTTAATCCCTGATTCACCCGTTCTTCTGTCAGTGGGAGATTTGAATGGAAAGACACAAACTAAGCTCCAAGAACTTAATTTTTACTCTTCCTTTTTTTACTCTTCGTTGTGTGAGAAGAAAAAGGAAGCAGATTTTTTTTTTATTTATTTTTTTAAAGAATGAGATTCGTGATGATTGTTTTGGGACACGAGAGACTAAACACAAGTGATCTGTGACAAACTCCAGGGAATTACTTCTTTTATCATTTAGTTGATCTCAAAACATTTAATTTAACAAAGTTTGACTCCTGTTTTTTAATCATAGTGTTAAAATAGATAAATTATGCCTCTTATAAACTGTTTAATGTGCTAAATTATTATAACCTCCATTATTACACGTTATTCTTTCTAATTTAACCTTTAATAAGTGTTGGTAAGATTTAAAATTATGTTAAAAAATAGTTTTAAAAGCAGCATCAGGTTTGTTAAAATGTATATTTAGTATTTTGTTGGTTTTATATCATTTAAAATGACATTTGCACCATTTTTTTTTACCAAAAGTAAGACTGAATCCTGCTGAAAATGTCAAATGGTGTAACCACAAAGGAATGATAAATATTGAATATTAAATATTTTATCCACCTACAGTTTATTTAAGTCTATAAGGACTTATATTAATAATGACTTCATTTTTAAAACATCAAATAAAAAGAAACATTTTTGGAGTATTTCTATATTTCAATTTTAAAGCATTTGTTGAGCAATATTGAACAGAACAAATCCTAAAAACATCATTTTTTCTAAATAAGTTTTGACAAAAATTATGTAAAAGTGTGTTAAAAACAAAATGTCAAATAGTGTAACCACAAAAGAATGATAAATATTAAATATTTTATCCACCTACAGTGTATTTAAGTGGACTTATACTAATAATGACTTCATGTAAAACATCAAATGAAAAGAAACATTTCTACGTTTAAATTTTAAGGACTTAACTTAAAAACAACCATTTTTCTAAATAAGTTTTGATAAATTATGTTTTAAAAAAAAAAACATGCTAAAAGTAGATTCTCCTGAAAATGTGTCAAATGGTGTAACCACAAAAATAATGTAAATGTTTCCTGATCTCCATGGTTACCCAGATTAAATATAATATTTAGAACAATAGTATTCCATTAGCTTTATTTAATATACAAGTTATAATGTAAAAGTTATAATGTAAGATCATGCCTAACTAGTTGATATGGTGTTTTTATGGTTACACCACTTAGACATTTTTACCATAATCCTCTAATATATTCTCTCAAATGGATTAAAAGCAGAAATTGAATGTGTGCAAGTTATTCATACGTTTATTTTCACATTTTAACCCTTTTACATTTGATTACACCACATGGACACATAAAAAAACATCATTGACCCGTATATATATATATTTCCCTTCTGTGAAATAATATCAAACACCAATATTACTCTTGTACATAATGTTACTATATGTTTTACTACTACTGTTTTTTTTATTG